>NC_048429.1:2598996-2601406 GCF_013103735.1 Etheostoma cragini
GTAAAGCACTTTGAATTGCCCTGTTGCTGAAATGTGCTATACAAATAAAGCTGCCTTGCCTTGCCTTGCCTTGCCTATGCACCTTACCAGCTGCAGTAGCAGCAAGCCTCTTTTTTTGACAGCCTAGTTTTAAACAAGCCTCAGCAAATGCACAGCAGGCCTCATAAATACAGTAAGCCAAGTAGTTTCTGCCTCACCGCTAACTTTTCGGATTCCGTGACTTTCAGCGCGGTGTGAGCAGAGAAGAATGGGCTGTTACGACATGCGAGAGAAGTAATGCCTTTTAGTCTTTTTGACATGTTTGTCTTGGGCTAATTCCTCTCCACACCACGACAGCCACGACCTACCAAGTCAAACGGCTCTGTCACACCTCTTTTCTCTTGCCCGGTCTATCTCTTCACTCCTCACAGGCAAAGGCCAAAGGGTTTTCCTTGGTTTCTGTAGTGTGAAATGCAAACTGTCATTAACTGGGAGAGGGCAAGCGAAGGGGCTTACAGGGGAGCCATCAATACAGATGATGAGAGGGGGGAACAGAGAAAGCCTGTCCCTTCATTGTGTCTCAATAACTTTAAAAAGGAAACTAATCCATTCTGCTCTTAATTGCATGCCACGTCCCCCGATGTGTCTTCCCCCCCATCTCAGCACAATGTGAAGGAGGCAACGTTTAAACAGACTTCCCAAGATTCCCATTTCAAACGCTTTAATGAGTTTTTAAATAACATAATGGTCTATATTATATCATACATTTTTAGCAGGAGGAGGTGTGGAGGAGGGAAAAAAAGAAGCTTTCCCTGTTGAAATGTGGTTTGTCTTTTCAGGGTTGGGGGCTGAAATGTAAAACTGTGTGTGACAGAATGTGTGTGTACATCAACGCCAACACACGTGTGAAGGGGACATGAGAAGTTAGTGGCGCGACTGGAGACAGTGCTCTGAGGATTAAGGTCTAATTTCTCCTGTTCTTTCACTGAGACTCTGCAATCCAACAGATTGATTGGGACTTTTAATTACACCGCAGTAATTATGGGCCAGATCTAGCATTTGAAAAGAAAGAATTAAAGTTCATTTTGCTTGGCTAATTATCAAAGCTTGTCCTGGTGTGTGTGTGTGTGTGTGTGTGTGTGTGTGTCTTGTTCAGCCAAAGCCCCCCCATGCCAACTGCGTCGCAGGACCTTGGATCACAGATATTCAGTAATTAAGGCAAAAAGGTTACTTCCGAAATAAAAGATGAGCGAGCTTATTTAGCGGGGAAAAAAAGTTTAGATAGGGAAAATCGGATCCTGTCTTTTATTCCTTTAATTCTAATTCTAATGGATCTAGCGGCACTTTTCTGTCACTATCAGCACATTCGCAAATTACAACATTTCACATTCATCAACCGTACTCGCAAGAGGCTGCAGAACAGTAGCCTGTCTGGGTAATTGGGTTGATTTTTTTTTTCTTTCTTCTTTCCTCCCCTCCTAATACGTCCAGTCGGCCTCGCTTCCATCCCTCGGCCTCGTCCAGTCAAATCTGCACTTGCTGACATGCAGCACAGTAGCACTGTGCTTCTAATTTTTACATTACATTGCATTAGCTTCACCAGGTTTAAGGGGAAACCAATACAGGAATCATTTTATGGCGTAAAGCAGGAGCTGCGATTTGGGCTCAGGAGTCAATCTGGCGCCTGGTGATGATGGTGGTGGAGTTAGCGGGTTGGCAGGCCTGATTAGACCGTCTTAGGCTGGGGAGTCATATACTATGTGCTATTTCGCTGATAGGCTGCGAATCTGGATTTCCTGCTCCAGTGCGCTCATGGAGCTAAACCCATCCAACCGAGGAGTCTAGGCAAAGTGGGGAAGGTGATTTCCTGCGCGCGCACACACACACACACACACACACACACACACACACACACACACACACACACACACACACACACACACACACACACACGCATGCACACGCACACGAACATCATCGCCTCAGCACAACCTCATGAAATCTATTTGAAAATGTCTGTGTGTGTGTGTGACAAAGAGCGAAATGTATTCATTGAAGGATTCCGAGGCAAAAAAAAGATCAAATTTACTGGACTGCAGTGTAGCCCTAGTCCCAAAAAAATCTTTTTGAAATGTATTTTTTGAAATGTTTCAAAGTTGGTGTCCCAACGTGAGCTTGGGGTCGCCCAACTGACGCCATTTCAACACTGGCTCTGTCTCTCTTTCTCCTTTCACTGTGTCTTTGCTCCATCTTCTTTCAGCCCATCCGTCTGTCTGTCATCCGAGCCTGCCCACCTGCATCCAAGACGCTGCAGCAGCCCTTCGGACCATTTAGCGGGGACACAATTACGCACTTGTGCGAGCAGACAAATGCCGTGTAGGACAGTTGAGGACGGTGAAGGTGGGGTAACGCAATCTCCCTCTATCCTCCC
>NC_048429.1:2601506-2610920 GCF_013103735.1 Etheostoma cragini
CTGCAGTTTTCAGGGCCTGTGGAAAGATACCTGAAAGAAGAGATGTGTTCACAATCTGTAGAAGATCAGAAGTCAAACGATTGGAAACATTTTTGAAAAGTCCCGTTGGTCCCGTTGGCATACATGGAGGTTTGGCTGTGTACACACATTCGTGTGTGTACAGTCAGCTCACTGTGTCATGAAAGTTTGTTCGCTGTTTGAAAAAGCTGCCAATGATCTGAAATCCTTGGACTTGTCATCTTTGAAGTCTTCATAATCATCTCCTGATCTCAACAATTTATCACACGGAACATGCAAAATATCAAGAATAGGTGATATTTTCATGTAATGCATTAATAAGGTGAAACCAGGTGCATGTCTTTATTGATTTCCTTATGGTGAAATACATTTTAACTCTTAGCATTAGAAGGATGATTCCAGTTAATTACACAATGGCTTTTTCAGTTTTTTTCATAATTTCTATCGGCATTGTAGTCACCATGTTAATTGTTGAGTTTAGTGACATTGCTAAAAGGAAGACAGATGCAACAAAGGGACAACAAAGGGAAAACAGTAAAATGTTGGTGTGTTTTCAGTGTTAGCCTTTTGTGGCTATGCCGGCTACCTACAGGCCGCAACATATACCGAGTTCCATTGGTTGCCATCATTTGAGCTTCGTAGTGGGAGGCCCGGCCTGTCGTCCTCTGCATCGCCATGATTTCTCCCAGCTTTTCATGTTTTATAGTTCATTTAGGTTGGAAAATAAATGACAGAACCAAACCAACATGCTTCAAGGATGAGGGCTACTAGTCATTGTCCATCACAGTCTCAATAAAGCAGCTTGTCTGTAGCACGCCAAGTTTCTTGCATTGGTCTTTACTTCCTCTTCTCTCTTTTAAGTACCTGACATTGACTCGTCATCTTAACTTTGGGCAACTATTTAATGGCACATTGACAACAATGTGAAACGGGTGCTCGACACCATTTACAGGCCAGCTTGGAGTTTCCTGTACAGTGCAGTAAGGATCAATTGACCATTTGGGTGTGTGTTAAAGCCGCTCCCTACCTGATGGACTGGTGTGTTTTATTCCCATGTCTTACCTTTCACTGCCTTCTCAAAAGTTCTGAGGAACCTGATTTTGCTAAACTCAAGGAGCCAAGCAGCGTCACGGTGGCCTGCGTTGCTCTCAAACCACTTACTACCATTTTTGCATAGGCCCTGAAACGCAGGGCTTATGATTAAACATTAAGCATATATTAAATTAAACCATCCCCCCCTTTTCTTTAAAAGAAGAGGTTAAAAAACTGCATTAATCTTGTCAGGTATGTGAAATGGAATGATAATCAGGCTCGTTTGGAGTCTATCCTGCTGTGGTTACGTGGACCCGTTAATCCAGAGGCAGCTCCTCTCCTGCACCTGAAAGCCCTCCTGATCCCGGCTGAATTCTAATGATTGAAATGAAAGGCATCAGCATGCCAAATCACATAATGGAAAATCCAGAACAAACGCTATGACCCCCCTCACCCCCCACCCCCTACACCCCCTGGCCTTTCCTTTCAATGCGTCATATCTTATCTGAGTCCTTATTCTATCAGCAGAGGTGTAGCACAATGGAGATACAAGTCATATGTGCAGTGCCGAATATTGTTGTGTTAATCTATACAGATGCATAAAAGGCTTTGGACTGATAGATCTGATGTATCAAATATGTCAGACAATGAGTGTCATCCAAAGCCAATTTGATTGACATTTTTATATTATTATAATTGGCCTTATAATCATTTTCATTATTGGTCAATTTTGTTTTTTCCCCATAACTTCGTCTTTATAATGTTGAAAAACATAGAAAATATATTGTAATTTCTCACAATTCATGTCACGTCTTCACATTTGTTGTTTTTCACCCCCCAATTGAAAGCCATTTAAATTTACAATAAAAAAATGTAATGAGCAAATGTTCACATTTCAGAAGTCTGGACAGTAGAGGGTCTGGGAGTTTTTGCTCAATAAGTGACTGGAATTATTAATTTTTGATGAAGTCTCTGTCAGTGAACTAACTGATGATCTTCTAATCATTTCAGCACTAACATTTCTTATTCAAAAAACGAAGAAGTCTTTGACACACACACACACACACACACACACACACACACACACACACACACACACACACACACACACACACACACACTCACACTCTGGTCCTCCATCACTTCTGCCACCCCTTCATCACAGCAGAGCAGCCTAATCACTCACTCTGTATCCTAACCAAAACAAAATGGTGCCAACAAGTAGCTTTTAGCCGTGTTTACACTCCTAACTCCCCACCACCCGCTGCCCTCCCCCCTCTCCCCCCCTCTCCCTCCCTCCCCCGGCGGCTCGTGGCGGCATGGGTGATTAATTTGGGCCGTGCAGACAGGTAAACACAGGCCTATTTAGATGGCTTACCCGCCACCATATTTATACTCAACAGGACTAAGCTTCAGATAGAATATCCTCAAAGCTCCCATCTGTTTATTTTCTCTAACTGCTCCTTGCGCTGCGTCCTGACACCCGTCCTCTACCTTCTTCTGCCTCCCCCTGGCTCTAAGCCCGAATCCCTTTGCCTCCTCCCCTCCTGACCTGCTTCACTCTCAGGTCAAACACGGGGCACTTTTTGTCTTCTTCCCAGAGGAGGCAACTTAGTATGCTTCAATATCAGTTTTGATTCAAGTCAAATTCATAAATGAAGCCTCCTTCCTCCTTTTTATAGACTATATATATTTATATATTTTTTATATACTTAAAGTATAAAGTATACTTTATATACTTTTGTTTTTACCCCCATTTTTCCGGGAGGGGTCCAAAAAATAGTCAGTATCTGGTGTTATGGTTATGGTTCATCCGGGAAGAGAACAACTCACCAAAGTGCCAGACGCCATCAAATGTGTGCCCACTCAAGAACTGCAGTCGAGAGAGGGAGAGAGAGGGAGAGAGAGAGAGAGATGGTTGAACCCTAACCCTAAAACTGTACATTTTAGAGTGCCCCTTTATTGTGGCCAGCCTAAGACAGAGTCAGTAATGTGACCTGGAATTGGAGAGAATTTAACAGCCAACGTGGCATTGTTTACTGCCGTTAGCCATGAAGCTTTTTAGTTAGCTTTTGACACTAATAGAATATAGCAGCAATTTCTACAGTCAAAAATCACAAATAAAGGGCTTTAAACAAAATACTACTAACAGAAATGTAATGACATGGGACAGTGTTAACCCAGCAGTGGCTTAAAAAAACAATCCAGCCCTACCGTCTTGGAGCAGATGACCCATCATAGAAGGCCGGCTAAGCCGAGAGTAGAAAAAACAGTGTTCAGAATAGTTGGAAATCGAAACGTTTTAGCTCACAGGGATTTGTCTCAAATACGTTTACCTCATTATTTGGCCATGTTTAACATCAAAATGCAAGATTAAAACATTGTAGATATGACAGACAACACAGAAAAGCATAATATGGTAAGAATAATTTGATATTTTTCAGAATTTACGTATGTATTTATGTACACTACAACTCTTCTTGAATTTACAAATGTGGAGAATATATATATATAGGTCATTATTTACATGTGGGGAGAATAAACTGTATAATACTGATATGCAGATGAATTACAGATGAATATAAGATGGTATATTGCACATATTTCAAATTCTGATGTCACATACAGAAGTTACTCTGGGTTGGGACGTCTCAGTTTTGAGCGCAGTCTGTCTGTAAAACTGCAAGGTGTTTCATTCGGTCTTGGAAATGGTGTTACTACTGTAAATGTGTTACAGGCGGCAACATTTCAGCTGCTACCATTTATGTAAAGGTTGAATAGTGTCTGGATCCAAAGTTTTTATATTTCAGGTTTGTTTTGAATAAGTAGAAGTCGGAGTGTGTGTAGTTAGTTAGCATGAGCAGTGATAGCTAAACACATTAAAAGAAGCCACCTACACAATCTCAGACATCAGCATTAAATCAGGTCAATACACAACACAGTTGGTGAGGTTGTCACAGTAGTACAAACCAGCTAGCAGGGTTCCTGTGAGATAGCAGTGCAGAAGCAACACCGTCTCGGACATTACCGACAGAGTCAAAACAAAAAGAATATTACTTTAAGCCTCTGATCACTCATCGTTCTTCCAGACTGGAGTATGTCATACTGTGTGACAAGTGTGTTTTGCCTCCGCCGAGCACATGATGTACATGTGATGCAAAGATGACGAGAGTCTGAACTTCTGAACCTTGTGAACAATGATAACATGCTGCGTGCTTTTTAATCTCTGATTTTGTGGATGTCTGGTGATGCAGAGAGAGTTTATCTGTTCCATAGAGATTAAGGTTTGAAGGAACAATCTGGGTTTGTGGGCGTTTCAATTGCCAGAATCTTTGAATATAGTTTTTGATGTAAAGTAAATACATTGTGTGTTTTTGTTGATATATTTTAGAACTGTTTTATTTTAACTAGTGTATAGCCATCCCTGTATTGATGTTATAAGATTGCCATTGTTGTTGTATGGCCTGGCTCAGGTTAAACCCTTTTATAGAATAAATGCAGAGATTAAATACCATTGAACTTTCTTTCATCACCTAGTTAAACAGTCAGTTATAATGAAATAAGAACATCAATAAACT
This sequence comes from Etheostoma cragini, assembly GCF_013103735.1. Lineage (NCBI taxonomy): Eukaryota > Metazoa > Chordata > Actinopteri > Perciformes > Percidae > Etheostoma > Etheostoma cragini. The sequence continues at coordinate 2,606,135 of NC_048429.1, forward strand.
TGTTTAAAGTCAAACTTTTTCAGGGCTAAATTACATGGTATCGGGTCGGCGCATAGACTTGCGTATTTACTGATACCAGGATTTTAGGCTGTATCGGAGGCTTTTCTGATACTGGTTGCGGTATTGGAACAACTCTAGTGTTTTTAACAACTACTGTCACTATATGCAGCCACTACAGATTCGGCTGAGAGTCACCATTTAACACGGTCACTCGTTAAACCGAAACGCCGGCTTGGCCAACACATTCTCACTCCCTTCGCGTCAAAAAGCCAGCCTTGGTCAGGTGCCTTTGGCGTTTGTTATTAACGCAAAAAGTCTAATTTAGCTTCATAATTAGCTTGGTTGGGGCTAATGGCGTCTCTATTTTACTCTTTTGGGGACTCCCGTCTAGCCCTTGGCAAGAAGAACAATTTTGAAGAATTTTTGCATTGGTATCTGACGCTGAGAGCCACTGACCAAGCTTTAGTATGGGAATAAGTTGGGAGTAAGAACGGGTCGGCATGGCAATTGCAACTGAACTATGTGCACGTGTGAAGTATTAACTTGCACACAGACATCTGCATGCCACTGCATCACAGATAGTAGCTTCCCTCTCACTCACATATCTGCAGCTTTAACACGAGCACAGTGGTATGTCCGAGTACAATGGTATGTGCAGGTACAGTGGAGGGGCCTTGGTCCTCGTCATGCTTTGCATTCCTGAAGCTGTTGAACGCACGTAGGCCGCCCCCACCCTGCCGACCTGAGGTCAAGGCCGGGGCAAACCAGACCAGACGTTAAAGCAGCGTCATGTGATTTCTCACTCAGCGATGACTGCGTAAGAGGAGGCAGTTGGACAGGTTCAGGGGTGTCATCCTATTGTTTTTAAAGACAAAGCCTCTCAAACACTTGTTTTTTTAGTTCTTATCTCTTATTTACATTAGGGCTGCTCGATTACAGGAAAAAGTCATAATCACAATTATTTTCAGTCATTTTAAAAAATGTATCAAAATTGTTAACATGAATAACATTCTTATTAATTGCACAGCCTTAATTCAATCCCCAAACCCATCTCCTTCCCCACTCCATATGCAGAAAATGTGCTTCATTAGCTTGACTGATCAACAGGTGCAGCATGGTAACGTAATCTCCCGTCTTAAGTGAATTGTTAGTGATAAACATGGCAGAGGGTGGAGGGGATCCAATATGAAAATCCACTGACACAGGGCCTGCTAAGTATATTATGCATGTACTCCGAGTACATGCTAGTGGCATGTTGTACATACGTGCATGCAGGGTCATACTAAGAGAAATCATGCACGGGCGTTCACTAATTTAATTACTGATCCACAGATTCTTCGTCCACAATCCGTTTATTTAAAGATTTAATGTGCGCGTAAAATACCGCAAATATATCATACACATGTTTTCTCTCTCTATGAGTCCCATCATGCCTTTAGGTAGAGGTAATTACTTATCAACACTAGAGTTCCTTAAAGGGGTGTCCAAGAGCACACAGGCTGTCTGTTTGTCTGCGGATTTCTTTTTTATACCACCACCTCGTGGAGATGATTTGTCTATTATCTCCAGTGGATTTGCTCCTCTCTTCATCTGCAGCGCATTACTGCAGTCATAAAGCTGCAAGGTCAGGGGAAAGGCAGGCAGGCAGGCAGGCAGGCAGGCAGGCAGGCGGGGGGGATAGGGGGTGAAGTCCTCTCCTTTTCCAGACTTGCCTACAGTGGCGCTTTACCCAGCAGAGATGTATGATACAGTAACCCATCATACGCTGGCCGAGCAGTGATGAATCAGTTAGCGTGGTCAGGGTAAATATCCATCATCATGTTTGTCATCACCACTGCTATCGAGATGACCATTTTTCCGACACCGGTGCTTTATGGCTGCAGTCACAGCGGGGGGACGGGCAGGATGAGCGCGAGGGGGAGAAGGCATGCGACAAAGGTCTTAAAGGGATAGTTCAGCTCATAAGGAAGATTGAGGATTTGACCGTGCATGCTTCCACTGAAGTTTTGAAAAGCTTTATCCCAGCTTTATGCCATACTATTTTGAAGTTAATTGGTCCAACTCAAAGAAAATCATAGCATGTCCAGAAAATGTCTCGTTATCTCCTGGTTTGTCTTCTGTTCGTTGCTCCTAAAAGAAGTTTCAGCTGACATATGAGTAACCGCTTAATGGCTGTATTTTTTTTTTGTTATGTGCAAACTACTCCTTTAAGATAGATTTGACCCCGTGATACTGCCAATACACATTATTTCTCTAATACGCTGCATAAAAATAACTTTTCGTTCCTGCAGAGAAAGGCTTTCTCAGCAAACAGCCGTAGGCGATGCACCTGTGCATTCCTGTGACCAATGTTCCCTGGGCTGATGTTTCTTTCACCTTAACATGAAGTATGTACATCATAGATTATTCAGCCGTCAGTGTGCTCACACTTTACAGTCAAACAGAGAGAGCTATACCATACCAGTTCCTCCAGTGCCATTGACCTCAAAAGACCAAAATGCAATGCAGCTATTAGACTTCTTAGTTAGGACAGTTAAAATCCACTAATTTTGGGTGGCGTATGGCCAACTGCACAGAAGTTTGTTGGCAAAAGTCACAAACACCATTGTCTTGTCTTGCCTAAGTTGAGTGAGGGCATTCTAGAAAATGGAGGCAATCACTAACAGTAGTAGGCAGGAAGAGGAACAAGAAAGATATCTCAGCCAATGACTCTTGGGATATTTAGATCACCACAGTTTGAGGATGTAAAGGCTCGTAAATATCTAAATGAGGATTTTCCATAAATCGCCTCGATCAGTAACGTAATCGCCACCTTCCAGTTCTCAGCAGCCGCAGGGCGAGTCCCTGCAGAGCGAGCTGAAAGTAGCTGAGGGTCATCTATTCTATTCTACATGCAGACACAGTGCAGCTAATACCATACTTCACAGCCCAGCCTTAATCAGCCGCTGCACTGACAATGTAATTATGGAAGTGTCCAGGCATCGCAGTCAGTCTGGGAATTCTTATTATTTACAAGGCTGAGGATGAGAGCCAGACGGTTCATCTAAAACTCAGGACCTGCTCCCTCTGCACATCCAACATCATCTCCTGAGCCGGGCTGGACTACAGGCAGACTTGTATGAAATACAGGAGTGGTGAAGAGAAACTGAAAGAGGAGGCAAAACACCTTATATCTTAACTAGATGAGGGATCATTTCATTGACACAAACTTTTATTTTGAAGAAATATTTACCTTGATAGCCTCCACAGTCAGTCGACTATTTGGTTGTTAAGGGCTTGATCGAGGCAACGGTAGACAAGCATCTCCGTTGTTCTGAGAGGTGAAATTACGGTTTCTGTCAAAGAAGTTTGGTGGCTTTGAAAACGGCAAGATAACGGCTTCAGTTCCCAGTCATAAAGGGCTGTCTGACGCCAAGGTAAGTGGTGAACAAATTAAAAATAATAATAATCAGACGGAGTTTAAAATACCAACACAAAGAAAGTGGAAGGTGACCGACATCCGGCCAAAACCAGGGAGCTCCCGGGGAATTTCCGCGGACACCTGAACAATCTCGGAAATGAAACCTCGTCGATATAGACTATCACTATCAAATAAAACACAAAATACAACAAAGTCAACTTCTGTCATTCAGACCAAAAAATGTGCATTCTGTAGGTGTGACAGCTAACCAATAACCTTAGAGCGCTCCTCTGCAGAGAGCAACAGACTCAAACCCCCGGTGCTCGTAGTCTTTATCCTCTCCACTTCACACAGCAGCTAGAAGAGAGGCAGAGCAGCCTCCCTCTTATCAGTGTGTGTATGCTTGTGTACAGTAAAAAACCTAATCTAATCACCGCACACTCACTGGTTCCTCCAGGTGTATTACTGTACCGGGAGTGTAATGCACAGAGAGAGGGAGAGAGAGGCCAGAGATAAGTAATATTGATCTGATGCGGCCGATTGTCACTCTGCTGCCTGCCTTGAATAGCTAATCTCTTTTCTCACGGGTCAGAGGGAAGAAAGGCGACAAGGACTTCAGGTTAAAACCACAGCCAATCGACAAATTGTTTTCAATGTGGGGTGATCAGACACCAGCCGGCAGCGTCGGTTGTGAAATTGTGTCTGCCAGCTGTTGTTGGCAGAAATAATGATAAAGATGTTGGTAGTGCAGATGAACAAGTTTTGGGTACTTTTAACATTGGATTATGGCATTACAACACAAAAAATGATATGTCACACTTGCAAATATACCTGGGATACACAATAATGATGGCTTAAATATGATTTACTAGTTTCTACTTACATACCGTAAATGGATTTAAAGGTAAATATGCAATAATTCTTTGAATGACTTGATGACATGACATGACAATTTGCTATTACCTCAACCTTGTTTTTGTGGAGGTGCAGGGCCCGACGGTAATGGTTGCCCGGTTGCTCTGTATGGAAGTACAAAGGGGCGTTGCTATGGAGATGATAGGTTTTAGAACCATTCAGACGGGCGCGTGAGAAGTTGCAAGTTTCAACTCTCGCAAATCTTTGGTCTAAGCTGGGCTTTAAGATTATTTTCTGGATTAATCAATGTGTTATTTAGTTTATGAAATGTCAGCAAATGATTTTTTTTATAGTAGCTCATGATTTCCTAAAGACCAAGGTGACATGTTTTGTCTACAAAGATATACAGTCTACTGTCATAGTGGAGTACTAAAACTAGATAATAATCAAGTTTAAGAAGCTGGAATTGGAATTTTTACACCTTTCTTCTTTTGTGTGTTGTGCCTAGGTCTTGTATATTCTCTTTAACCC
>NC_048429.1:2611091-2651866 GCF_013103735.1 Etheostoma cragini
CCCCCCCCCCCCCCCCCCGCCTCCTCCCCTCCTTCCCGTACCCACGGCATCTCTCTGTTTAATACAGAAGCTGGAGATGAAAAATGGTGTGCTTTTGTTTATTTGCCACCGATGCAAATGCGACCACAGCAGGATTAGTGAGTTCTCCATCTCTTTGCTGATAGCGGTGGGAAGAAAGAGGGGATTTTTATGCAAAAAAGATCTCTCCCACCCTTGCTATGACAATTGCAATGCATCACTTCATAGACAGTTTTTAATCTGTTTCAAACCAACCACACTTTGAACTGCTGGGAATGCGAGATATACAACTGTGGGTATACGTGCGTGTGTGTGTGTGTGTGTGTGTGTGTGTGTGAAAGAGAGTGCTTGTGTGTATGTGCTGTATGTGTTTTCCTGTGATTAATCTTTGGAGTTGGTTTAAGCACACTGCTGACACAGCACAGATCTCCCTCTCCCTCCCCCTCTCTGGCTAACTTTGTCTCTCTGTCTGAACGCCCTTGGATTTGGCTTTGAATAACAAAAAGTTTGCATCCTAATTCAGTGGTGGTCCATATTATCCAACTTTTCTTTTACTGTAAAGAAAACTTAACTCAGAGCCTGTAAATTGACCTTAAATCCAAAATCTGCACAGTTTGAACTCCTTAGATTTTTTTGTATAGACTCACAATTCCCAATCATACAAATTGCAGCTACATATCTTTGGAAAAAAATGTAATATTCTGCTAGCTGCACGAAGGATTTGTTCGTAGAAACCAATTTTGACAAAGACGAGAAACTAATAGAGTGACACATCCATCCAATGAAAAGTCAATCAGTTATATTTTACATTTTACATAAGTACACTTGTTCTTGCAACTACATTTGCTAGCATTGTTTCTATACTTTTATTTTACAATATTTACAGGGAATGCATGGGTTTGTTAATTATTATTTCAACCTAGGTAGATATCTATTTAACCATTTTCAGGTAACAATAAACATTTGACATGTAGCAATTGAAATGCCTCACATCTCTTACATTTTTTTCCCATGATGCAATGACAGTAAACGATCTATTACTTAGACTGAGAGCACTAAAGCTTTACTATCTAATGTGTTTGATGTGTTTCATTAAAGCTGGATGCTGGTTGTGTGAGTGTGTTTGTTCTCCAGCCTGTCTTGAAACATTTATGTTGATCTCAATAAAATTGAGGTAAAACTAAGTGCAGTGTAATCTAGAGATAGGAAACACTTTTGACTTTTCAACAAAATGTAGTCCAGGGACACCTTTTCAGACATATGACCAAATCCTTGCCCGGACTTCTGGACTGCACCAAATAAGTTATATACATATTGTGATCATGCTGATGCAGATATTGAGTTGGTTGGACTGCTGTTTGATTTGAAGCATCACTGGCGAGCAGTCAACACACTTGACATTAAGTTCATGTACCCTACGAAAACAAAACGACCTACAGCAGCTGTGTTTGAAACTGTTCCATATCTCCCCTGTTGTCCCTTTTAAAAATGTCTATATCAGAAATATTGCATTCTTTTTAACCAAATTACCATAAAAAAAGATGGATTCCAATAACACTCATTGCAAATACAATCACTTTCATTGAATTTCAGGTGTAAATTGAAATGGTTTCCATTCAGCATCCTGAACAAACTCATCCACTCAACATACACTCCTCTGATCTTAACCATTAATCAAAATAATTCATAATTTCTGTCTATTAACTCAAATATTAGGTATAATTCTATACAAATGGGAGTTATTGACCATGGATTCCAAAAAGTTGTGTAAAACTAGTGGTAGTAAGGTGGTGGTAGTGAAATTCCCTCCCCAAAAAAATGCGTTGAAAATGTCAAATTTCAAAAAAAAAGTATGCATTGTGGGTATGTATTGGACAGTATAGTGAAGGACAGTTACAGCAGAGATTTGGAACACCACTCCAAAATGGCGAACACACTGTACAGTGTACTATTTCCCTGATAGGGAACAGGGAAGTGCATTCAACCACGTACGTAGATACCACCCAAACATAGCATAATCAATAGTAATAATTTTATAGAATCTCTTTTTTTACCTAATATTGGACTCGCCAGGTCAGAGCTTATGTAGTTGCTTGCTTTGTACTAAAAAAATTACTTTAGTAGAGTGCAAATACGGTACGGTTAAGTAGGAATGTTTCCTGTTTGTTGCATGTTGTCACTGATCTTACTCTCCCGTCGTTTCCTTTCATCTGTTTGCCAATAAAGGCTTAAAAGGTCCAAAAACAATGTAGTCAATTACTGTAGATCCTTGATATGGTCAAGATTTGAGTCATAATGAAGTATACTTCTGAACACTTTGTCATAATATATACTTGTATTTTCCTTTACCATTTTGAACATAAGAACCTCTGAAGAAAGTGTGTGTATGGATACTGTATGGTTACTAAAAGCAATGAGCATTAGTATGGGTTTATTTCGAGGCAGATTTGTGATATTTTCGTACATCTAACAACAATGATAAAGGCTTAGCTCGTGCATAGCATGCTGTTGGTAATTAATAGAGATGGCCTAAACATGTGTCAGTATAAGCTTTTTAGAAATGCATCCAATTTCAAATATTTCTCCCCTAGCACTGAAGTGTTTACCAGAATAAAAGAGAAGGGTGTGTTTCCCCGGAGTCCATTTCCTCATAAATAAAGCCCGTCTGCTTACTTTCCTTTGCATGCTCCTTTGATTCCACGTATTCAGACGTGTCTCAGTGTCAGATCAAACCTTCAAACATCCATCACCTAACCCTTTAGGAGAAAAGAAGAACTGCCAAAATCCCAAACTGTCATCAGAACACGCTACGCCGTTGTCTGTCCTACAGACGGATACAGCAAACTCTGAGTTTTTGTTTAGGATTTCTGACTGACTACACAATCATGAAGGGCTACGGGCGCGTATGACTGCATATCGTGAAAAGGGAAGAGAAAAGGGGGTAAAAAGAAGGAAAACACGGGCCTGTTTATCTTTCTAACCGCTGTTGGCGTCCTGAGGAGAATGTCTGGCTCTGGGTAGATACCAATGGGGATGACACAAAGGCGAGATAAAGCGTTAAGACATTTTTTACTCATCAAATTTAATAAGCCTCATCTCAGACACACAGGTATTCAGCGCGACGCTTTCAGGGAAAAGGTAAACACATCCATTTTGTAAGCTCTCGCAGTGATCCCCAAAAAAAACAACCTCAAACCAGCAGCTGACATGCATTCTAAACGTGTCAGGGTGACAATAAGATACACTATGAATAATAGAATAAACAGATACATATTTTCCCCATATGCCTCTCTCTCTCCTCTATGGTTGACACCTTGGCGGCGTTATAAAACCCCCACATCAGAAAATACTTTACTTTTACCGCTCCGCCCTTTCCTACCTTCCTTCCCCTCTGTTCTCGCAGGGGCTTACCTGTGCCCTGCTCGACTGACACCTAGCATTCGAAACCGCTCGGCGGGATTTAATCAGTCGTCATTATGGCTGTGGGAGAAAGAGAGGCTGTGGCACAATGCTGACACAAAGACGGTCTAAGGGGATCTTTGTGCTGTAAATGTGCTTCTCACAGTGGCTGCGTGACAGCTGACGGCGAGTCGCTGAAACACTGATCCACTGTTTTCTTGTAGAGACATCATGGTGAATACAGAGGTGCCATGGCGTGCACTGAAAGCTGCCTCAAAGACCTGAATGCTGCACAACACCTGCATGGCTGCTGTGGTGGATTAGGGTGTCAACACACACAATGGCTGAGGGAACTCAATGCCCCCCCCCCCCCCCCAATATGCTCTCTGACGTTCACCATTGTCAACCGCTCTACTTTATTTATCACCTTTAACGTGGGAATTAAGGGGAAGGGAAATGGCGACAGGTTATTGAAAAATATTTATACACTGTGAAAAATAAACATTTTTCAGTTAAAGTTCATTTCCGACAGGGATTATCCCGAGGATGTGACAGAGGTTCTTGTTTCCTGTTTCCTGCACTTTGGTTCGGGGGGAAAAGATGGCGGAAAAACACACTGAGGAAGAAGAAGAAGTCCATTCCAGCGCAACAGATGGAGCTGAGAGCGGGTGAGGAGGAGGAGGAGGAGGAGGAGGAGGAGGAGTAGAGCGGGTGAAGGATAAGGAAAGGCTGGTGAGTCTTCGGCAGGAGAATTTGGCAGGACGGCAAAGAGTGTCGGAGCCTGGCAGCGCCACAAAGAGCCGTGGCTCTCGATCCAGCTCTGCTCCACACCTCTCTGGCAGACATGCCATCACAGGCTTTGTTTACATGGGTCTGTGTACCACTGGGAACCTTGGAGAAAATACAGAATGAGGTGCAGTACATGTGACGTGTATGATGAGCAACTCCCCTATTATGCTGTGTATTTTTCTTCTTTTCTCTCCATCTTTGTTATTGAGCACCACTGCTACAAATACAAACACTTAAATGAAAAATGTTGCCATGACAAAGCATATTTGTATTTTACTGTTTGTAAAACAGATTGCATACTGTGTGCTGGGCAGTTGTATATGGAACCAAACACTTTAGACGCTGAAGAAAAACACATACTTCTGTAAAGGCTGAATATTCATCTTTATATTAATACTGGGGATGTGGATCCAGTCCTCTAAATTTTTTCATTGTTAAAAAAAGGTTAAAACCACTGGCCTAATTGTTCACCAAATTCAATTTACATTTTTATTTTTCATTTTAAAGGTTTTAAGATGTCTTGTTAGTGAACAAACATAGAAACAAACAGACCTTAAAGGGGAAATATCATGCTAATTTTCAGGTTGATATTTGTATTTTGGGTTTCTACTAGAAGTTGTTTACAAAAACATTATTTTTCTCACATTGTCTAAAGATACCGGTAGAACCTTTGTCAGAAACGCTCGGTTTTAGAGCCTGTCTCTTTAAGCTGCATTCCCAAAAAATTCCTGACTTCTCTGATAGGTCAGCGTTTCCAGGTCTTCTGCATCTGAGCTCTCGGTGTCTCTGCCCGTCATTGCAGCCGGTGGTACGGCTTTAGCACCACTTTCTACCTATAAATATCTATATTAGAGTTGTGACATCACAACCGTACGGTTGTCCTGACGGCTCGTGTATAGTCACCGCTTCTGAATACGGGCTGTGTGCTTTTCTCTCTGGATTGAGCATTTTGATACTTTCACAGTATTTATCTAGGACCTCAACCTGCTTTGTAAACAAAAAAGACATCAACAATATGGGAACTTTTAACACATAATCTCTTTCACGGACCTAATATGCTTGTTTGCACAACTACAATCACTATTTTAGTCAGACAGTGAACAGTGAGTATTAAGTTCATCTCTGGTGTCAATCACATGAACTAAAATAATAGACTGACAGTAACATGTAAAAACAAACCATTCTGAGCAGCACAGCCTCTTTCACACATGCACGGACACGTTACACTCTTCATTAGCTTCACTGAAATATATCAGTAAAACAGGGATAACAATAACTGAAAAGTAAAAGCCTGCTAATATTTACACACCCTGGATAAATAGACTCCAGTTTAAGTCGACTCACACTCCATATTTTATCCTAGTCAGAGTAAATCTCTAACACTGCTGTAGCCTCCCTTCTTCTGCTACCCTTCAGTGACAGTGCTGGCAGAGTAGCAGAGTAATGCAGTAATGGTATCAGAGAATTAGGCCCTAAGCGCAGGGCTTTGACGGCCTGCCTGCCGATGATGGATGTCTTCAGAAACTAAACTACTCCGTCCTCTGCACCCCAGAGCACTGCTGTTGCGTGTTGGGATCCCCTCTGTAATGCCACAATGGATATTTGAGAGAGTGTGTGTGTGTGTATGTGTGTGTATGTGTGTGTGTGTGTGTGTGTGTGTGTGTGAACATGCATGTAGATGACTTTAAAGTGTTTGCATGTGCTCTGCGTAGGTTTCTGTGCACATGTGCTCAGACTTAGTGTGTGTGTGTTCTGCTTGAATGAACTTGGGAGAGTCGAAGGCTCTTAGCGTGGAATGTGAGGGACGTTATATAAACACATTACCGACGGTACCAACGCACAGCCGTACACACTGCTGGCGCCAGCCCACACTGCATTAGCTGACATTTTATACAAAAATGGTGAAAATGGACCGTCTGGTGAGAACCAGAGAAACCCTCCGTTGCTCTCTCAGACTGTGTTTGGGTTGAAGTTGTTCTCTTTTTAGCCTCCTTTGACTTTTGATTGCTGACTCTGCCTCCCAAAGGGACTGTCATGAGGTGCTGCGGTCATTCTGTCTGCTCATATGACCTGACAATTTAAACGGGAAGTCTAAAGGATTTGGTAATTTACATCAAATACAGGAATGGGAAATTAGTGGGAGCACTAAATGGAATCTGGTTACATGGCCAAAGCAGCGTACAAATGCTCCAGCACATGAAAGCATCTCCTGTACATTTACACACTAAAAAGCACCAATAAATGGTAAACAAATGCAGAAAAAACGTGCACACTCGCAATGAAACCTACACACGTGTTCTCCCATGCACACCAAAAAACGAAAACACCGACTTTAAAAAAGCAATTAACTCCAGATAGCAAGGACATGAAAGGCAGCGGGATGCTGTGAACATTAAAAGGCACAGAAGCCCGAGCGTTACTTTCCTGTGTGTCTTTAAGGCTTTCTCAATCCAGGCCCTTCTAAATAGGATTCAATAATTTCCAGGTTGCTGGTTTTTACTTCAAAAGATTTCCCACCAAACGGCTTAAGTCCATCAGAGAGAGAAAGAGAAGGAAAACACTGACAACTCATTAAATGTTATCGTTCACTTTATTACATTGTACTGTGCTTCCACTGCGCCACTAAGGTGGTTTCACTCATGACACAGGGGGGCACGTTGGAAACCTGCGCTGTGTTGCTATTGGATGTTATGGAAATCAGTCATTGCAGGACAAATGGCCAGTGTCTGAGCAGAGCAGCTGGTAAAAACCTTTTGAAATTTGCGCTTTTGACCAGCGGGAATTCAAGAGGTGCTTCACATGGCAAACATTAGGAAATGAACATTCAGTACAGATTCTTCTCAGAAGGTAGTTTTCCATATATATTTGAAAATCGTACACACTGTATCTTGATTTTTCTTTTTGCGACGATATTTATAAACACTTGTTTTCCCTAGAATCGATTCTTTTTGTATTTACCAAAGAATCTCCCTAAAAATTCTGTTTATATAATACCGCAGACGGTTACCACATCACCTTTTTTTTTTTTTTAGGGAAACAGTCAAAGCAGAAAATACAGAAATGCATCTAATGTACTTCTTTGCCAATTAAATAAATATCAGACTGACTGACATGTGATGTGCATTTATTTTTATTTTTTAAAACTAGTATCTAATTATATTACTAATGTCTCATTTTTCCTTTAAGATTTTTTTAGCAATGGGGGCAGGTCTGTCCGAACAACATTCACCTCTATTCACACACATTGAGGCAAATTTTTATATTATATTTCACTGACTCACTTATCGTTGTAATGTTTCCATTACATTTTGCGTCTGCCCTATTTCTGATACCAGGGCGGTAGAAGTTTTGCCATGGTGGGCCGCCACTACAAAATCAGCACAGAGGAAACACTATATTGTCTCTATAAGTGTATTATTCAACTTTTGTTTTGTGTTTCAGATTGGAAAGAAAATCGCACTACTCCAATTTTCAATTCAATTTTATTTATAGTATTAGTTCATAACAAGAGTTATCTCAAGACACTTTACAGATAGAGTAGGTCTAGACCACATAATTTACAAGAACCCATCACTTCTAGGAGTTCCCTCCAGAGCAAGCAACAGTGTGATCAAATCGCAATACAAATGGCAGGCATGCTGTACAAATCGAACCGACACCCATCTATCTTGAAAAAATCAAATCGGGACAAAAGCATATGGTCCCAGCCGTAGCAAACATTCAGTTTTTAAACTCCCGGGATGCAGGGAAAAAGTGATTAATTGGCATTATCTTTGAGAAGTCATAGATGTGGAGATGACCCCATGCATTGATGTGGAAAGTTTCTGATCATCCATAGCAGCTAGCTGCAAAACGGCTAACACTTTTAATATCGGTTTATAATTTGTTTGCATTGTGGTTACATCATCTGGCGACAGCTTTCTCTCTGTTTCACTTGATGTTGAACATGCATGACATGTATGTAAACCGAAGACGCAGGTCTTGGCCCGTCCTGAACGTTGCTGTCCATCAAATGCTTTTCAGCAAGCCTCCTGAGTTTGATATCTGCTGCAGAGGCCGAACAGAATCCAGACTGGCAACACGAGCCATCCGGAGTAAAGAAGGAATTGTGTTACAGGTGATGGAGAGGGAAGACAGAGAAAGAAGTGGTGGCAAACCTGTCTGCTTCTTATGAATGTGTAAAACAGCTCTTGAACAGATCGGCCTCTTACTTCTTCTTCTTCTTCTTCCGCCCTCCGTGCACCTCCCATGTCCGTTAACCCCCTCGTAAAGAGAGAAATGTTTGATCACCGGGGAACGTGCACATAGGGACGTTTAGCCAGGCGAATGGAGTGCCCCCTCCTTCTCCTGGGCCGCCAACACACCGCTGACTGGGAGAGCGGCCAGGAAGAGAGAAGAGAAAGTCAGTCTGAATGTCAGCTGGCTGGGCTCCGGCTGCAGCGACGCCATCTCCCAACACACACACACACACACACACACACACAAACACACCCAGGCATGTATGGACATCAGCATGCAAGTACACGCTGCACTATATGTACAAGCAAACATTCACACATTCACACACATTCACACACATTCACCCTGTCACGCTGCTCATGCTCAGACTACACACTCTCAAACACACACTCGTACACATGCACAACCTCGAGTCCCCTGGCAGCGCGTCTTTCCACAGCGCCGGCCTGTGATACTGAGGCTGAAGGAATTTGCTGTGGATTACTTCTGGACTGAGGCGGGCAGCTTTGGCGAAGAGCGGCCAGGCCACTTTGAGGATTTAACCAGCAGCAGCCACTGCCTCCCAAAAGCCCCGGGAGCCACCCCGACAACCGCACGCACGCACGCACGCACGCACGCACGCACGCACACCTACCTGTCTCTTCTTTCCCCCTCTTTCTCTTTCACTTCAAATGCTTTTACAATTCATTTCCTTTACTGTCATTGTGTTACAGAAACTTGGATTCAAAATTGGTGAACAATCTGTTGTTTTTTAAAAACCAACACACTAAAGTTGGGATATTAAAACCAGCATGGACAACAAAACAGCACATAAAGGGATGTAATGATGGGCTCTCAAAATACTTGAATTTTTTGAAACAATGTCATCATGTTGTACCTCAAAGATTCATTTAAAATATCCAGAGAGCACTAAGACTTTTTTATCATGTTAGGTCAAATCAATGAACCTGTTTCGTCATGTTGTTTTTAAATATAGATTCTATGATGTTGGGCAGATTCCAAAAGTTATTATGGGGGAAAGGCTAATACCTCTAATGCTGTTGGAGGGAGCCGCTTTGTTTGGTTACTGGTGTCTGTAACAGTGGTAGCTAGTGAGACCTGTGACCTGTAGATTATCCAGGGAATGTTAACTGCCACTCCCTAATGAAGTTGGTCATCTCAGAAAATGTGTGTGAAGCGTGAGAGAACATACACGTTTTCACCCTGTGAACTTTTGACGAAACCACTCTCTCCTGCACTGCACAGAAAAATTCCTCCAATTTTTTCTTTCCCCCCCACCCCACATCCAAGCCTTCTCAGCCTGACGTGAAAATCTATGTATTTATCATCCTATCAAAAATGATGAGGGCAAGGACAAAACTGAGTGGAAAAGAAAACCAGGAGAGGGTGGGGGAGAGAAGAAGAAAACAGCAGTAAAAAGAGCAATGGGGAGTGGATGGAAGGAGTCGGGTTTCAGTAGGGGGCAATGCAAGGCTACACACCGAGAGAGCTGAGGCTGACTACTTCCAGCAACACACACAGATCATCTTCAATATCAGCCATTACACAATGGTTACTGTTCCTTTATAACACATCAGGGGTATTTGGGCAGTGACCAAAACCTCATCGTCATGGTCAGCATTTCTCGATATTATAGGAAATGCTTCGGGCAACAAGGGGCAACCCTAGAAATAACCCCAGAGTGAAATACATAGAGTATAGATATATAGATAGATGATATGATGGTTAGGAAACGCTGTAAACATAAAAAAGAAGAAAGTTGAGACAATGTCTGTTAGCGAATGAATGACAGTAGAAATAACTATTAGACTATATAACATAATAACTACTGAGCTGTACATATCTAGTAATTACTGTGTATTGAAGTTGTCCACCTCCCGCACATTGCTGCCATTTAAACACCTCCTTGTTTGTGTAGAAGCAAACCTAGAAACCCCCAAAACGAAACAATTTTCATAAAATATACCGCACTTATAATAAAAGTGTGCATCCCCCGCCTTCTCCCCCCCACCACCGCTGCTCTACATCCACACTCATCAGCAGCTTTTAATCTAGCCAGAATTACCATATTCAAATGGTTTTCCTAATGACTTTCATCCGGCAAAAAGGTAATTTCATACACAAGAGTAGCGTTCAACTTGGAGGCGGCAGAGACAAAGCTGAGTGCAGGGGGCAAAAGATACAGCAGTTTGATTGCCAGAGCAGTATGCAGGCGCTCTTTTTTTTTTCTTTCTTTCTTTTTTTTTTAATAAAGTTGTTTTTAATTGAACATTCATGGGCTTCAACTTTGAACTGTAAACGCTGGCGTCCTGTATGTGCAGGAGCCGCTCAGGGGGAGAAGGAGCTGTTAGCGCAGGTGTAAATGGCATATCATGGGCTAATACTGGGGTGGGAATTGGAGGATTCAAGTGATCAGGCCACCGTTGGGTGGCCTGAACACACATACACATTGAGGATGCATGTAACACACACATTGAGGATGCACGTAACACACACAGTGACACAAACGCACGGAAACTCTTTTGAAATTTTATTCTTGAGTTCAAAAACAATTAAGAGCAGTGGTGCTTTGATGTTCCGTGCTGCCCCGCAGGTCACGAGGGAGAGTGTTTCTTTATCTTAATTGAAAAAATGAAATCATTAACCTGATGCCACTGTTTCTGAATGACAAGTCCTCACTCTTTCCCCTTAACTAGCAGCGAGAGAGAACATGAAGAGACATGCTCGAGAAGAAAGTAGGTGGGAGGACAATTTCAATAACACAAGAAAAAGAAAGTTTAGTGGATGTAATTTGATTAATAATGCTAAACGGAGGCTGGGAGGGGGCAAGATAGGACCGAGGGAACAAATTAGCCAGCACAGCTGGGGAAGGACTCCGTTCGGCAGGGTATCAAAGGCTCCCAACACCGCCTTTCTCCTCCACGCCCCCGCAAACTCAAGTTGAAATCTGGTATCTTGTCAAACGGGCATCAGAAGTGTCTTCCTTTTATTGGGCTATTTTTTTCTTCTTCTTCCTTCTTAATTTTACTCATTCACACATTCATTCATTAATTCATCGCTGACAACATGAAAATGGCATTTATGTTGTTGTTTTTACAAATTTCAGATCAGTTATTAAAAAACGGATCAATAGTATTAGTCAAAGATAGAAGTTGTGTTTTCTTTCTTTGCGTCTGGCTGCCATTGGAACGGATCAACAGTTCAGAACAGCATGACAAGTCAGATGAAGCGGCTCATAAGAAGCTTAAGTGACTCATTTGAAATCAACCCGTGTACATCAGTGATTTTGTGTCAAAAAACATGAAAACATTCTGTTACATTTAACCGTGGAGATGCATATGATTTTCCAAAAGATGTTTCATTATATTCAAATGCCCACGACATGCGTACATACATTTGCAGATAACGCCTTGGCCTGTTGAGATAGTGGGTAAGTGTGTGTGTGTGTGATAGTGTGTGTGTGTGTGTGTGTGTGTGTGCGTGTTTGTGTGTGTGTGTGTGTGTGTGTTGGGTGGGAGTGGGAGTCAGCTTGTCATAACACATCTAGCGTTTAGCGGGCTAATCGTGGGAGACGACCATGTTGTTTTGATCACCTGTAGTATTACGGCTAATGTAAATAAAGGCTCACACTGGAGGCCTGTCACTCTGCTTGTCTGAGGGCTGCAAGAGGGAGGGGGGGGGGGTGACCAAGGTAAGAAAAATCACTTCTTCTTATCTCTTTTCCTCTGACCTGAAACAGTCAAACTGCGGTGCATGAAGTCACAGAGAAAAGAGCTGGTGGAGGGGAAAACGCACACGGGAGTAATCTCGATTTTTAAAGGAGCTCCACGTGGCGATACATCATTGTCAAACTAGTCGTGACTCCTCGGCGTAATTAGCGTAAATAAACAAGATCATGGGGAAGAACAATTTTTGACTCCCAGCAGTAGAAATCCAAGTATCTTACTAAGTATCTTTTAGGTAAAATTAACAAGCCATAATGTAAAAAAACACTAGAAGTAAAGGTCTGAATTTTACTTTCAAAGTATTATCCGCTGAATGTATGTAGTCCTCTCTTCAAAGTAACAGTTCTTGTCTACCTGTATATTACAGTGCATTTTACAGTTATAATTACCGTTGCATTATTTAACCTTTTAAGCAAGTTTTTGGTATTGTAGCTGGTCCATGTTGAGCTCATTTGAATACCTTCATATATACTTTTGTTAGTCTGTAACACTGTTTATTAAAATACAACAGATGACTGTGTGTGTATAATATCAATAAGAAAAGTAACCAGTAAGCGTATCTATGAACTTAAGGGGAGTAAATCTAAAATGTGTCGTACGTGTACGTGTTTTGATGTTTTTTTCATTTTTTCACTTTTACTAAACTAAATTACAACTACTTGAGTAAATTAATTTTATTACGCCATTTGAACATGAATGCTTGACATCATGAACCCAAAGTGGTGATATAATTATATAAACAGTAATGATACAGTAATAACAAAAACATTACTATACAAAAGGATTAAATGACATCTTATAAAGTTGAATTTATGTTCATCCCATTGGTCAAATTCTTCATTTTTTGGGGAAAATTACGGGACTTTGTGGACAAATTAAAGTATTTCAGATAATTATGTTTAGGGCTGCAACACATTTTTAGTACTGCATTAATCTGCAGATCGTTTTGTCAATAAATCCATATTTGTTTAGACTATACAATATCAGAAAACAGGGGAAATGTCCCTCACAATTTCCTAAAGCCTGTGATGACCAGCAGTCCAGAACCCCAACATATTCCATTATTTTATAAAACAATAAACAGTGACAAATTCACACCATTTAGAAAGCTGCAAACATCACATGTTTGCCATGTTTGCTTGTAAAATGATTGATGATAGATATGTGCTCTTTTGGGCTTTTATATATTTTTTCAGGTCTTTATTTCCACATTTAGGAACTCTTCTATAATCTGACTTATAAGGTGCCATCCATATCAGTCTGTTAATCTTCTTGGAAACTGTCTTATTTGTTTACAGTAATTATCCTCCTGTCTCAGAGGTAAAGATGATTTTATTGATGGCAAAACACAATATGCAGCAGCTTGAAGAAGTGGTGAGGGGGTGCTGGGTTCGTTGACTTTTGCCCTGCACCTGTGTTTCACACACTGTTTCATCTGCGGTTTAGCACACATGCTGTACAGTATGTTGCAACAGTCACCTTGAAAGACCAGCAGAAAACCTTTCAAGTCAATATCTTTTTCCCACTGCACATGTAACCATCTGCCATCTGGGCCGAACGTCCTCCAGTGGAACTTCCAATCGTGCTCGTCATTATTTTCCACCTGATGTGGAATCATTATGAACACACAAACAGAAAACAGCAAAGCCTTTCAGTTTGGCTTTTATTACCATCACTAGAGTATTTTTCTTTTACAAAATAAAATGTCACTATTTCCATTGTCTGCATATGTAAAATTGTAACAATATTCCTTTGCATACACAAGAATATTAGCAGCAGAGCAGCCATTGTGACATAGCATGAACATACTTTTAGTTCATCTCAGTGGTGTAATGATGTCTTATAATCCCACATCCATATCTGCACTGACTCTAGCAGGCCACACCCCATATTTGGAGACTAATATAATGACTTTATATTCAGTTGAACGGTACACATTATAGTTAGATTATGCTTATTCGTCCCAATACATAAATATGTCATCTCTTGGGCAAAAGCTCTCGATTGTGCCTTGAATGAGGCAACAGGATCCCAGTGCACAATCATCTCTGTCCGTGAGTCTTTCAGAAGTTGAAGGATTTCATACAACACTTTCAGCGCCGTCTTATTTTCTTCCTTTTGAAAGAGAGGGAGTTGATTTATATTTTTCCCCTCCCTTCTCTCCCCCTGTACGGGTTTAACTTGGGCTATTTCAACCCCACTGAAAAAGTAAATGTGTTTCGAGGCTGCTTTCAGTCTGAGCTGCACAACTTATCTCCCTCTTCCTCTTTGTTATTAAATGCAGTGAGCGAATGATCGGCGTTTCTCTAAGGGACAGAGAGTGAGTCAAAAATCTAAAAGGGGAGGCACACTCCGTGCATTACCATAAAAAAGGTGTGTGTGTGTGTGTGTGTGTGTGTGTGAGTGACTTATTTTCTCCAGCCTATCTCATGTGCAGGGGTGGTCGCGACGCCTTTATCGGTTCACCAACAGGAGAACGGAAATGATTAACATCTAATTTAACCCAATCTCCAGCTCAATAGGCCGCCATTCAAAGGGACGCATCTATATGTATTTAAGAGGTAATCACTGGTCGGACCCCCGCTCTTAGACTCCCCGCTCCCCCTCCCTCCCCTTTTGTGCGGCGGGATAACACACAAACATATTTCCATCTGAATGGCAGGCCTTGGTGGCTAGATTTCTGAAGGAGAATCGCTGGTGTTATTGTCGGGTTGTTTGTGCGGGCCTCACTGTACTTGCATCATTTGAGTATGTGAGTGTGTACGCCTGTGCAAATGCATCCAAGTATGTTAATGCTGTTAGGGGAATATATGGTGTACAGTTAGTAGCCCAGATTGGCTGACTGCTGCTTAGGATGTCTCTAGTCAATTATAAAAGCAGTTGCAGTTTTTCTTCTTTTTACAAAACAGATATTGGACATTTTTTATTACTGCATGAGTGTTCCTATTTAATAATTAGCTCTATTTGTACAGTATGTATGATGGAGTGTAGTTACACAACAAATGTATTGCCTTGCTGTTGATGCTGTTAAGTGGCTGTGTAATTTTTCAACATTTAAGCTTTCATTAATCACTCTTAACCCTCCTGATGTCTTCGGGTCAAATTTGACCCATTTTCAAAAAATGTCTAAATCAGACAGTTGGATTTCTTACAACCAAATTGCAAAATTACATAAATGGTCCCATTTAACGCTCGTCTCAAGTAAAATGAAGGATCGAGGACACTAGCACCGGTGCGTCCTAGAGGAGCTAACAGCTAACAGACGCTACTAGCACCGACTAGCACTGCTCACTGCTGTTGTCTGAAAAACAACACAGACGGGACAAAATGTTGCGTTTACTGGTAAACTGGTAAGCCTTGAGACCGACGTAGAACCGACTATCTGCTATCTGTTGAGTTTTCCTCCCGTTACTCTGTCCTCTGGGACTGTCTACATCTAGAAACTAAGCTGCGCGGTGCAGGGAAGAACTCTGACTGGCACATGATCAGACGGGGGTTTACGGAGCGCTAGATGGGCTTTGCAAAAAAACTCAGCGTTCTATGAAATGACGCATTAAAAAAAAAATCGCTCGATCACGCCAGATTAAAATTGTATTAATTGTGCAGCCCTAAGGTATCGTGTTACAGATTTGATGCAACTATCACATGTTGGTGGGCGCTAGAAGAAAAGTCAGGGCATCACCAGCAGACATCTGCTGGCATTACAAAAATCTCTCTTTTACTAAGAATTTTTGATAAAGTTTATCTGGCAACACCTGTACAATAATGTAGTTTATCATAATTAATAATGCGCTGTCCTTTTCGCAGTAGTTTGACTGTGCACAAAGTGGAAATATCAGCTTTTGTGGTGCTAATACATAACTTGTATTATCAAAGTTTTGTCAAAATAATTTTCCCTCTTTTTTTCTGAAGTGTTTGAAGTAGAACACCTTGCCTGTGAGTATGGGAAATGGACAGATTTTGAAGCAAACTCTTTCATCCTTATGTCTTTTAAATCTACCAGAAGAAGACTTTCAGATTAAAAAAAGAAGTGTTTTTTTTTTTTTCTTCAAAGATTGCCTCGACAAAATGCAAGGATAAGTGAGAATGGAGTGTGAAGAAGAATCGAGGCCACTTTTGAATGGAGATGAGAGAGTCTGTGTGGAAGGTAGGGCTAGTGTGTGTCAGGGTAACCCTGGGCGAAGCCTGGCAGAGGCAGTTCTTCATTAAGGTGGGGTGGGGGGGAAATGAAGATCTCTCCGGAGCTTTCTATCAGAGCAGATTACATGCATGTAGACATGGTCAAAGAGAACAGCAGAAAAGAGGAGGACAAAAGTAAGTGTAAAAAAAAAAAAAGAAAGTTGGAATCAAAAGGAGTCATGTGCAATCTTGGCAATGGGGGTGATGACAGGTTTGCCTCACACCTGAGCTGTATTATGCATTCCATAATCGGACACACACACACACACACACACACACACACACACACACACACACACTGACTGATGGCAGCAGGGTTGTGTTGGGTTTCTCTGACAAGGTGAACTTCATGCATCGTGTACATGATATATAACTCCGGAGTGGTGAACAAAGGCAGGCCAGACAGAGCGAGAGAGGAGGAAAGAAGAAGAGGAGCACTTCTCCTCTTTCTTCCTCTCCCGCCGTCTGCTGCAAGTTTTTTTGTGTGTCTTTTCCTTGACGGGTGACAAAGGCACTGCTAGGTAGGTGACCTTCTTCCCCGTCCTGTTTCATGATGGTAGGAAAAACACCGGGTCAAGTCCATTCATCTGCCACTTCTGCTTTACTTTTCCCTTTTTTTGTGGTGGTTAAAGCAAAAAAAGAGGCAATGCATACATTCTATCAGAAGACTCACTGATGGATGAAATTACACTATGTCCAAAACCGTTGCCCACCAGAATCCAGGATCCTTAAACGAACGTCTAGAGCCTTTTATTCTTCCCCTTCCAGAAACATTTGGTTGCATTTTGAGAGAGTCGAATAAAGGAAAGAAAAAGAGGGCGAAACAGAGAAGGGAGAAAACTGTCCATTAACCAAAAAGTAATTTCTGTTGGTGTGCGCCTGGCTGCTCCGAGGTTTCTGGCCAGGCTAATAGCCTTTCATTACAAGTTTCCTCCCAAGCCCATTAGAGACAGGTCCGTGGCTGTCCGGCCCGCCGGCCCACCGACACACACACTTTGATCAGCTCTCTGTTCACTGACACACGTCTAATGACCAAGGAAGAGCAAAGAGGGCGGCCTGTGTTAACACATGCAGTAGCCACACACACACACACTTTTACTTACAGTGCAGCCATGAGATAAAGAAAGCCAAGACAGAAATTTTGGTCAGATTTTACACAGGTAAAAATGAATATTTCTTTTATTGTTTCTTATCTGAAGAGAGGATATTTCTTAACTTAACCTAAGCCTGCCTTAAGGAGCTGCAACAGGAATTTCATTGGTCTGGATATAAAAGGAGAGTTGTATCCTTTGATTGTCTGAGAGCTCTTTCAAACAAGAACTACTAAAGACATGTTTGGGCCACGAGATATTCAATTTCCCACTACACTATATGTGGATATCTGCATTCAAAACCTACAAGCTCTAACAGAGGCCGCAGTTTGTGTTGTATGCACACATGTAATCACATGCCGACATACACACACACACACACACACACACACACACACAGGGACAATCCCCGGCTCCAAAAATGAGAAAACAAGCCCTGTAATTAGCAAATTAGACTAAACTGCAGCTTTAATGCAGCCCTCTTTCTTCTGCTCTCAGAGGATTTACTCTTGGTCAGCACAGTGCATTCACACATTCCTAGAACAAATAGGTGTGTGTGTGTGTGTGTGTCTGTGTCTGTGTGTGTGTGTTGCCATTGTGTCTCCTGCCTCTTTAGTTATTTACAATATTTATTGTACCTCACCTCTGACCCTGTGGCTGTGGTTAGCTAACAATGCCATCAGACAGGATGCCAGCTCATCTGATGCATGACTCCAGGCTTTACAACAGAGCAGAGGTAAAGCAAACATGTTGTCCCATCAACCGTAAAAAAGGAACAAGTAAATAAGGTGTGTACTGGGTTTCCCCCAGAAAAGACTGGGGCCAGTCCCAGACTTATGGCAGCGTTAAAGTAGATCCCAGTAGTGTCCGGGATCATTGCGAAATTAAGAATTTTAAAAAGCTATAAGACTGATACATTGGGGCTCTACATTAAGTCAGTGCTAGAAGCTCGCTGGACATTTAAATATATGACTACGCTAAGTTTTCAACCAAGCTGGGCCACTTTAACTTTAGTAAGTTAGTAACCACTTTAGTTTAAGAAACGTCTTAAAAATACATTTTAATTTTCCCCCAAAAAGCTTAGGTCAACATGGGCATGGTGGGCCATCCGGCTTACTCTGGGGGAAACCCTGCGTGTAGTAATAGTTTGTACAGAGGCTGTTTGAACGATAAAGTGAAGAGAATTCATTCCTGGTCAGCACAGTGCATTTACACATTCCTAGTGTGTGTGTGTGTGTGTGTGTGTGTGTGTGTGTGTGTGTGTGATGCCTCTGTGTCTCCTGCCTCTTTAGTTATTCATATCTATATTCCTTGTGCCCCACTTCAGACCCTGTGGCTGTGGTTAGCTTACAATGCCATCGGACAGGACGGTGATAAACCGAAGATGAACCATCTCGGGCAATTTGTCATTACAGGCTGAAGTCAGCATGTCAAAAACGTGTCGTGGCAGGCTTTTGGGGGGGGGGGGGTTAAATGATATGCTAGGTGTAATTGGCATTACCTTTCTACTAAGTACTGGTAGTAGTGTACCGTATGGAAATGTTCTGCTGTTCTTCTGTATGTGCGTTTTATATTGAAGACCAAAGCTTGAACTCCCTGAAGAATTGTTACTTTCTGCAAAAAGGTTTATCAGAATGATCACTAGCAGTTGCTTCAATACTAAGTAGCTTGATTGTTGCTTCGCATGATTGTCTTTATCCCTGTATATTTTTCACAATGATGAGGTACGGTTAGTTGTACCCAATATTTAGAATATTTTTAGGAACAGCGGGGAAAACATGAACTGAAATTGTTTTTTTTAGGTGTCTAAAATCCGTATAGATGCTGTCCCCGTCCACAGAATTACATTGCTTAGCTTCTGTGTCCGTGCTCCTGCCTGCTTCTCCAAACTGGACGCCGTCCCGACCGCCATCTACTGTAGCTAACACAGTGACTATGGAGAAGTATCTCATACAAGCCTATTTAAAAATACAATTTACCCCTTTATGATTCAACATCATCTCTGTATTCCCCTTTGCTGCTTATGTATCTGTCT
Source organism: Etheostoma cragini (assembly GCF_013103735.1). Taxonomy (NCBI): domain Eukaryota; kingdom Metazoa; phylum Chordata; class Actinopteri; order Perciformes; family Percidae; genus Etheostoma; species Etheostoma cragini. The sequence goes on from NC_048429.1 coordinate 2,630,567, forward strand.
GAATGAAAATGAAACTGGACACACAAACTGTACTATTGCATTAGGGCATGTCTATTTTAACCGTACACATATTTATGCAACAACAGCGCAGGTGGAAACAAAAGTTTGTTGTCTGCACACGACATAAAAGCAGCTAACGGGCAACTAAAGTGGAGACATACTGTCTTGTGTTATGGGATGGAGTGTTTAGACACAAATACTGACGCATTGATGGCGACGGAAAGGCCCGGGAAAAATGACCCTGTCGTCTGTGTACAGGAGGAATAGTAGTATTTTTAGAAGGAGACGGAGGTACTTCAACTCAATGGATGATTTTATAAACTCGGCGTCCAACAAGACCTGAAATGGTGAAGAGAGTGTGTGAATATGCAGCGAATTGGAACAGTATTAAATTACAATGCATTACAGGATATGGTGGTTGAACTAATTCTGACGGAGAAATTGCTTCTGTTATTACACTGAAGACATTTTTTGTGAGCTCTCCGTCAGGCATTAAGGGGTGTGTGTGTGTGTGTGTGTGTGTGTGTGTGTGTGTGTGTGTGTGTGTGTGTGTGTGTGTGTGTGTGTGTGTGTGTGTGTGTGTGTGTGTGTGTGTGTTTTGAGAACACTGATCAAAAAGAAAGAGACGGTGTCTGTGTTCTAGTGCACACGATGTTACAAATGTTTCCTGGCAACCAATTTGTTTACTAATGTGTTTTGTAACTAGGAAATTCTTTTTAGTTTTCAGTTACGTTTTAACTGTGATGGATACAGCGTTTTTAATCGTTTCTGTGCTATATTTTTTAAGCTGTGAACTTTGCACTTAATTTCGTACTACAGTGTACTTTGGAATGACAATCTTGAATCGAGTAGCTGTTACGAACTTAGGAAGGACAACAACCGCTGGTGCAACCCCATCCGGGATTCAAACTGTAATAAAAGGTATCAGATTCCATACAGGTTTTGATATGGTGTCTCATTGTCTAAACATTTTCTTTGAGGGAAAACGCAGAATATTTGTGATGCTTTGGCATTTAAAGATAATGAAAAGCAACAATTCATCTGACTGCGACTGCAAGTAAAAACAAAGTTCTAGTATTTTGAGAGCCCATCCTTACAATCCTTTAAGTGCTGTTATATTGTCCATTCTAGTTTTAATATCTAAACTATATCGTGTTGCTTTCTTAGAAAACAACATATTGTACACCAGTTGTGCAACTCGGTTTCTGTAACACAATGACCGTAAAGGAAATGAAATAGAAAAACATTTGAAGTGAAAGAGAAAGGCTGTGTGTGTGTGGAGGAATGTCAGGTGTGTGTCTGTGTAAAGCCGGTGTTTATGTTCATACCCAGGTCAGCCCCACAGGTATGTTTCCACCACAACATTACCTCCCACTGACCCTCCTAATGTACAAGGTGAGCAAGCAGTCAGTAGAAGGGAGTGACGCCCCTAAAACACACACACACACACACACACTGAGGGCGACACTCCTCAGCTTCTAAACTACAAGCCAAAATACCGACATTAATCTGAAGTTGGACACAAACCTTAAATTGCTGCCTCTCAACACCAATGGTGTGTGACGGTGGTTTTTCTGCCCCACTGGCAGGGATGAAGGGAAAACTGAGGCATGAAGCCGTGAATATATGGATGAAGGGGAAGTAGAGGGAAAGCAGGTGACCCAATGAGAGGAGAGAATATAAAGTGTAATTGGGAAAGAAAAAAAGAATCAGATTTTGAGATAATTCATTGGTGGATGCTGGCGGTAGAAGTGAAAAAGATGATTGATTGACCAAATTGTGTGTTTATTTGAATTGCCACTCAACACTTTAAAATAGAAGACACACACACACACACACACACAGCGATGATTGCCATACCCAATACTACTAGTTTACAGATAACTGCTTGGCTCCCATGGGCAAACCAATCCACTAAATCCTTCAAACCTTCTGAATTTTCATTTCTAACAAAAGCTCATCTGCCAGAAGACACATGGAAGCATTCTGTTGCCTCCTCTGTTTTTCTTTCGGTTCCCGGCCTCATTTTTGTTGTCGTCTCTGGGCTTCCTTCCCCACTTGTTCCCACTTCTTCTCTATTTTTTTTGCATTTGTGAAATACAGTATGAGAATTATAAATGACGATTGTACAATTCCTGCTTCAATCGAGAGTGAGTCTAAAGTGATATTATTCAATATACCATACCATCCTAATAATCTCATCTCTCGGTTCAATAGCACACACCCTTAAAGAAAGCAGGTAAAATATCCTAAGGGGGTAATGTAGGTGATCCAAGACAGCAAGGGAAGAAATGCTTTACATTCATTCAGTCTTTCAGTATAGAAAGCAAAACATCCAAACCCTTTGGCTTCTCATACCTCACTTCATTTTTTTCTACTTCAGGACACATGCTTACATGACTTGGAAAAAAAGAAAGAAAGGAATTCCCACTTTTTCATCCATTTAGTCCGACATTGTGTTTATGTTAGCCGATTTCTTGGGAGCAGGTGTTATTTTGGTTTGTCACGAGTGAGTGACATAATGGTCCTGCCAGTGTAATGTTTATCCATAGCTGCTGTAGTGATTGTTAGGAGCAAGAAATATGTCGATTTCGGAGTCTTTATTTCTTTTTTTAGTTCCGGGATGTACAGCTGCATTGACCTTTTCCATGCTTGTTATCATTTCTTCATGGCAGACACCCTAGGTAGATAGATGTCACTATGAAACTTGCCCAATTGATTACTTACAATAAGACATATCTCCTTACATGACAAGTTTTGTTTGAAATATGCAAACAAGCCATGCTAACTTTTGGTGATTTTAGGAGTAATTTACAGGTGCAAATACATTATTTGATTATTTATTTACTACACAGGCCAGTTTACATCATATTCTGACAGAGTGAGTTTATGTATGATGTAATCTGCTCAGCCTCTAAATAACCCCACACAGCCAGAAGCACGTTCTGATATGCACAAACACTCCTGTAGCCAACAGAGATAGGCAGGTGAGCCAATGAAGGCGATAACAGAAGACAAGAGCCATTACAGAGAGGTGCGAGAGATAAGATAATTTAAATTGGATATTGCAGTCATCTGACAACAACAACAAAATCAAGAAGAAAAAGAAAGATAGAGCATGCAATGAAGATGGGGCCATGTTTGACAGGGTAAATATGCGGTGTAGTCGTTTTTTCTCCTTAAGTAAGTAAGACTTTAAGCGGAAGCCCTTGAAATGAAATCTGGGTGGCGGCGGACTAAGGCATTGCGGTGGTGTTGCAGTGTTGAAGCCTTGCTGTGTTAAGCCTCTTGGATTACTAAACACTTTGGCTGTGTGTGCACGTTTCTGCCATTTAATTATCAGTCAAGATTCCCTCCGTATGCACACACAGAAAATGTCTGTGTTCACATGCAACTGTATGTTCACTACATTCATGCTGCACAGGAGCAGGATCTGGGACTGTCAATTCACTAAAGCCCTGCAACTACAAACCCACATCAATCCACTAGATTTCTGCAGACAAAGTGGAGATGTGACTCGTAATTGAATAGGTGGTATTTTACAATTGTGATACAGTATGTTTCTTTAGGTCACAAAACGCCAGCTTTGATGGCAAAGTCCTGAATGATTTTAACCTGCCATTTTCCTCCCACTAAGCATTAAAGCTTGTTTATGTGTGTATTAAAGTCTTCCTTCAGATGCGTAACTGAGCAAACTGTACAATTTTAAGTCCCTACACTTCTATGCAGGGCTGCGACAATAAGCACCTGTAAACAAAACCTCATCGCGAGGTTCATGTGAAAGGAAGGAGACGCCGTTTTGGCATTAAGTCTGTCATCGCCAGGCAGCGCTTCACCCCCTGGCTTTGGTCCTCCTTTCAGACGGCCTCCCTCGCCAACGCGACTGTCACTACAGCCATTACCGGTGGCCATTCAGCCTCTGCCCGCCCTCCAAAGGCCTCCTTGTTCTCCCAGTCGCATGGCTGCCCGGCAGCAGTCCACTGGCCCGCTGGCTACTGACCCCTGGTCTGGCTCGCAGTCTGGCACCGGCGCCCTCCATTAGCCTAATTACAGCCATGAAAGCAATGCAGACCGAGGCCGGCATTAGGGCCAATTAGGGCCGCCCAGGATGGGCCCTGACCAGGGTTGGGTTACCCACACACACACGGGCACACAAAAATGTTTGTATCGCTATGCATGAGAGCCTATATTCATTTCCTAACCTCCTAATCCTGAATTTCAGGCACTCAACTAAATGCCTAACTTCAACCCTTACCTTAACCGAAGCCTGAAGTCCAAAACATGCACAAACTGGAACCAATTTGAAAAAAATCTTAACCTTTACCTCCGACCTTCACCCTGGGTGGGGTTTTACGAGAATCTGCTTGTCGTATTGGCTAACTTGATGTCAGTGAAGTAAAGCAGGTAGAGGTAGAATGAGTAAAAGACAGATGCAGCAAGGGGAGAGCCTTGTAAAAAAAGAGAGAGGATTGTGTCCGTCCATTCATGCGTGTGGATGTGGATGCCGAGCCGGGGAGCCAGCAGTAATTTGTGGCTGTCACAGGGAGATAATAAGGCTTGTGTCTTCCCTTCAAATAAAAAGGTGGAGATCCTCCTCTTAAAACACTATCCACTCTGTCTTATGTTTCCTCCAGGGCCCCTGCAGGTATGGATGGATGGATGGATGAATGGATGGACAGAGGGATGAGCGGAAAATGTCCATCATGTTAGCCACGGCAAATAACTATGATTACCCAAAAATGTTCCTGTTGGGCTGAATTTGTGTTTGATGATAACAGGTCATTCTCTGTAAACTGTATAAAGCACGTGACAGAGATTGAGAATTGGAACACTTCTGTAACTCTGTGTTAAAAAAAATAGAAGTCAATTGAATTAGTAAATTATTGAATTGATATTGGCAATGGAGAAAACAATATCAATTTCTTTGTTAATGCTTTTCACACTTAAAGTACTGTATGTTTATACAGTTCTGTATAAAGTTGTGGCTTAGAACACACGTAGGTCTATTTTTTCATAGCGACTTGCCATCGGCACGGCTGACGTGAGCTAAATATTTGCTACAACAGCTAACTGCAGAGCATTTAAAACTAAGTCCTTCACCCCGATCAATCACTTTATATAAATATGTTTTGGATAGTTTCTGTTTGTTCCACTGTGCTTCATGGCTTCTTTTCATTAATTCTTTGAGCATTCTCTAAATGTGTAGTTGACCAATCAGATTGCTTGGTCAGATCTACTTGTCTACTTCTGCCACCAGGGATTGAATGTGTGTGTGAATGGGTGAATGCTGGCTTGTGCTGTTATCGCTAAGACTAGTCAAGCACTGGGATGGGACTTAAGAAACGTGCCTGATTAAGTATTGATTGTAGAACTGATCATTACTTCCATGATAGGATTATCTAAACATAAAACACTTTGTTTTAATTTAGTCTATAGATACGACCTTCCACTTCAGGGGTTGGTCCCTTAATGCAGGAAGTTACACCCTATGTCCTTCTTTTTGGCCGGATATCTGTTACCTTACGCTTTCTTTGTGTTGGAATTTCAAACTTCTATTTATGAGGACTATGATGAGGATTCATTACTCTAGTAGAAGTATAGTATAGACTAGGGTTTAAAAAGACTTCCGTAGAAGCTGAAGTATCAAGTCAAGCTTTTTACTCACGTGGAAGTGTAGAAGTACTGATTTCAAAACTAAAGTATAAACTAAAAGTGATGTAATGAAGACAAATAATTACATTATGCTTTTTCAAATTAGACGGTGGGTTTTGGAAACAATTACTGTAGCACGTGGTACTTGGGTACTCAGAGCTTGCAGCGCATTTGAAAGGAATTGTTTTTACATCCGACCATTTCAGAAAATTCTTCCAGGTACGGCCAGGGAACGTTTTCTTCAATCCCGTAATGCTGTGAGGACTAGCCAGACCCTCCCCCGCAGTGCTGTGGAGGAAGGTATGGCAATGCGAAGACTAGTTTTGATCAAGATGTGTCCATTTGTTAGTAACATTGATTGGAAAGCCTCACGCAGATTAGGATCATCTCTGATTGATACGTCCTTCTATTGTAATTCTGATGCTGTTGGATGGATCAATATCAAGGATTTTGGTCAGTTACTGATCATGAGGCATTCTCATGTTATTCATATAATGATACAATAGAATAAAACAAGAAGACAAACAGCAGCTCTACAAGTGTAAGAGCAGTTTAGCATCAGGGTTTATTTTATATTTTTACAAAGAGTAGTGGTAGTTTTTAAAAAGAGCTACTGAAAAATATTGTTCTGACCTCATATTTGAATACAGTGCATCAGCACAACAAGTTGCTTTACTTCTGCTGTACAAACAAGTCATTCATTCTCTGTGGAGAATGTCTCCACAGTAGATCCAGCATGTGTGGAATCTCCAGCCAGAACGGTGATTAATTGGGAAATCTGTCTTGAACAACACAAAGCCAAGTCACAGCACTCGTCATGCGCTCAGCTTACCTAAGACTCACTGCTGTCAACACTCTGTGATATGATCTATACAGAGGATAAACTTTCCCTGTTTGGGGCTTAACTGATAAACCACACACACCCGCAGAAACACATACACACACATAACAGATAACCAGTGGCAGGCGCTTTCCCTGATGGGTGTCAAAAACAGGTGAACAGCCACCTGCCTTATGCACTTTACGCACTCATAACTATTAGTTCCTTCATGCTGTGTTATCAGAAGACATAGGGGAGGAGTTTTTAAAAGTGTGTATATGTTGTGGATCCTCATAGAACCATAAGAAAACCACAGACTTTCATTTTATACAGTTTATGTGTGCATAGGTGAAGATTTTTTACTATTTCTGGCAAAAGGACTATACATAGATATTTAACATGGAATAATATAGAAATGTAACGGATGTTTAAAGATGATAGTGATGAGAGGGAAACGTGTAATTGTTACTTCAGGATTATTGAAATCTAACATAAGTTTGCACATGCAACAACAAACTGCATTAAATTGGTAGAGAAGAACAGTTGAGTACACACACAGCCTTTATGGGTCTCAAGTTACTGGAAGAATACTGTTAAGAAAATGGACTGTTACTAAGCTTAAAATTAGTTAAAGGTCCCATATTGTAAAAGTGTGAGATTGTCTTTTCTTTTTTATCATAAAGCAGGTTGAGGTGCTGAATAAGTACTGTGAGTACCAAGTATCAATCCACAGGAAAATGCACACAGCCCATATTTAAGAAACTGTGCCTTTGAACGAGTTGTCAAAACATATGAATTATGTGTATGTAATATGAAAACACACCATCACGTCCATTATATTTGTGGCAGAAAGGAACCTTGGTTAGTTAACATCTAATTTTTCTCCATAGGTCGATATCGGCAAACTGAACCCAAGTCTGTACACGTTCAGAAACACAAACACAACATGTGATTGCTTTTGCCTGGAGGAGCTGCAGGTAACTCATGGGAGATTGGTGACGGTGTTGCTCTCAGATGTGCACTGTTGTGTGGAGAGAGTGTATACATAGAAACCAGTGGGGAAATGTGTGTGTGTTTGAGTGAGACAGGTGGTGTGGGTCATCTACAGACGCCCCAACCTCACCTTATCTGCAGCGAGGTGGGCTGTGTTCGCAGAGATTAAACACATTTCGAAGCGACGCTAACTGCCGGGGCCTAAAGAAACGCAGGCAGAGGGAGAGCCAGTGTAGCTGCAGCCAGTGTTGTTGTTAGCTGAGGAGAAAATCCTTGTTCCCTACACTGATAAGGACATAAAGTGTTTCTGTCCCCAAGGGGGCAGGAGGCAGATTCAGCCTCTGTAGATCTACTGTAATGAATATCAATGGAAGGGAATGGGGCTGCTCCCGTCCCTTTGGGCCTCCAGTTGCTTCTCCCCTCTCTTCTGCTGTCAGAATTGCGACAGGGACACTATGCATGAAAATGCGAGGCTTAATATATGCTAATACTATGTAAACACGGGCTGATCTGAGAGGGAGGTTTGGAGGGAGAATAGATCGACGGGCGTCCACGCTCAAAGCCGACTCGGGTAGTATATATCCGAGCCCAACAGTAGCCTCTGAGCACATTTATCTGGAAATGAATATGATACACTAAACAGGAAGAAGGGAGCGAAGGGCCCTGGGGTGAGAAAGGAGATGGGGAGGGGGGGATACTGCAAACTCAGCACCAACACCCCTCTTAGCTTCCTACTTCCTCACTTCTTCTTTAGCAAGACATTTCATTCTCCTTCCTCCTCCTTACCTGAGTTGAACAGGGTTTATTCAAATTGGCATCCTCCGGGCCAAAAGGTTACCTGAGCCCCTGTGAAAAGGAAGAAAAAAACCCGGTGGCCACGATGGCAGGCATTTCTGCCACACACACACTGGCCAAGGGTTTGGTTACTGCTCCAAACAGCCTGTCTGGTAGCGCCAGGGGAGGCGGGGGAGTCAGACGTGGAAGTATTGTCTATAAAGCGGTGTGGGTTTCCCAACTGGTCTGACAGCCCGATGCGCAAGCAACGGCGCATTCCTGCGCAGTAAGGCCGAGACGAGCCACCTCATCGTCTGCCACCATTCATCAGGTTAAAAATAGCCGTTTCATTCAGCTGGTCTTTCTGTTTTGATTTTACACATAACCAAAGAGCGACAGACAGAGGGGACAGTGACAGAGGGCAAAAAGAGGTAGAAGAGAAAATGGAGTGCAGAGGTGTGAGCCTGTGTCTGTGTGTGTTTGTGTGTGTGTGTGTGTGTGTGTGTGTGTGTGTGTGTGATGCCGTAGCCTGAGGCAGCGAGGTGGGATTTGTAAGCCCTTTGTAAGTAACAGGCACCACTCTTAGCAGGCTGAAGGTATGTTTTTGTGTAGTAATCCGTGATGGATGTTTTAATTGAAAGCACAAGGCTTTTAGGACTGTTTTCAGAGACCGCAGCCAACATCTGACACCTCCACTCAGACCACGTCCCTCCACACACACCCTCCAACCCTCCTAGCCCCGCCCCTCTATACAGTCATACGTAGCCCATGTCGCTCTAAGTACATCGGCTACAATGAGAATACAGACAGCACCAAATTGTTCATGACACCTCTTTAACATTGTGATGGAATTTATGGAGATAGAGCAACGTTATTGTTTAGCTCATTTGAGACATGACCAAATTTGGAGATAAATAAGATACTATTGCAGAAGAAATGTATAGATTACATATGAATCACACCATCACCAACATATCTACAACATACTGTCTTGCACTCGGCGCAGTGCAAAGCCCGACATAGGTGTTTTTGCTACTTTTAGACCGACGCAGATGTCAATCTCCCGTCCAGCTCCCACCTTGTTTAAATAGCCAATGCATCTTTGCGCCCAAAAATATTACAATGTGAAATAGTATTATATAATCTGCTCACAGGCTTTCTATTCACGCAAAAGCAGATCAGTTTGTTCTCCCCATCCTGCTCAGCAAATCCGCCATCATAATAGCAATGTGCCAAGGTACAAACGCACCTGGCTTTTAAAGGCAAAGGAAGATGACATATTACGCTCAAAACACTCCTACCATTAATTAAGTCAACACGTTTAACCCTTTTGAACCATGCACCTGGCGCAAAAGTGGATTCATAAATGTCCTATACGCACCTACACCAGGCGCTTCACGCCTTGCGCTTAGATCATTAAAATAGGGCCAGTGTGTCCTTACCTGTGCGGTCATGCTGATAGGGAGAAGAAGAGTTGATCCAGCAGAGGCTGTGAAGCCACAGGGCAGAGAAATAATTCCTACAGTAACCCGGGTGTGACCGGGGCCTGAAAGGGGGACCATAAATTTACAACATGACGAGCCAGGTTTAGAAGGGATTGACCTGGCTTGACCTGAAGAGGTGGGACCTGAGGCTTGCCTGGACTACCGTTACGTACAACCCCCCCCCCCCCCAAGCCTCACCTGCTGACTGTACCTCACCCAAAATGTCTGCATCCCCGTCCTGCATAGTAAAGGTCCTCCAAAAAAAAAAGTGCTGCTTCCATTTAGAGAGAGCGCTCTCAACAGTGAGTAAATGGTAGCAAGCTGTGGAAGAGGGAAGAGAGTCGGGGGGGGGGAAACTTCACAGGGATTTTTTCTGTCTCCCTCCTGTCACTAGTCGCCAATTTACCCCCCCAACGCATTTGGAATCAAAACTTAATTAAAATTTTGAATAAATAAAAACAACAGGAAAAAAGTAAGTTATTGAATTCTGAACCCTTTGATAGATTTATCCCCCCCAACCCCAGAATAATGCAAAATAAGATTTAATAACACCTTTCATATGGAGAGTACAAAGCCGGCTATTTGCATTAAAGTGTAAATCGGCGTCAGGGAAAGGCAGTGTGCCTCTAAGCTTATTGATGTTCAGTTCTGAGCAGCCGGGCGGCATTGTTTCATGCCGGAGCTTGACGGATGTCAAGGTGATTATAGTTTAGATCACCCGTAAGAAGACAACGTTTTTGAAATGGTAAAATACAGACAGGCAACACAAAAGCCTTCAAATGTTTGTTTTACTGGGAGGGGAAGAATGGAGAGAATGAAAAACTCCCACTGAGTTTCAGTGTTCGCTCATAATTCACACACAGGATGGATAACTCCACCGCTGTTCAAACAATCTGACAATTTGTTGAATTTCTTCTGACGGGCACAAAGTCCTTCTGCGAAAACCATTACTGAATGGCATGACAATGAGCGCGAAAGGTACAAGGGATTGTTGCATGAGCCCTATCTGCCCCCCCTTCACCTCTGTTTGAAAGCCATCATGCAGCAAGACACAAAGCTGGAAAAAGTTTACACTTTACCAGCGACGAGGTAAAAAGAGAAGACACAGAAATCCTCAGTGGAGGTGAAGCATCCTTCATTTTTTGGGCTTACTTCCCGCATAGTTGCGTATCTATGATGTCATCGCCATACCCCTCAACCCCTAGCCTTCGACCTCTTTTCCCGTGACGACATCTCAACAACGGCGGACCACATGCTTGTGTTCCTCCTGGAAGATATTGACTAAAAAGTTTTCTGCACAGTTTTCAATTAAGTTTTCTTGAAACAAACTTTGGAAATCCAAAGGTATGAGCTAAACTGGAAATGTGGGTCCTTTAGGCAACCCTTTCAGGGATCCCTAGATTTTTCTGGAGACCGTATTTGGGACTTCAGTCCCCCCCCCCAAAGTCCCTAACCACTGGCCACTAAAATTAATATCTCTTTATTTTGTACTTGTTTTAACATTTCATATTTAAGATATTTAGTTTAATGAATATGTATATGCTTTTGTACATTTTATTTGTCATTGTGAGAAGCTGAATACTGTTTTAAAGCCTTTTTGTGTGGCAAGATATAATAACATTGTGGGGAAATGCTGAATTCCTTGTTGTTGAAAATTCTTGTGGTAAGCTAAAAGTATATTGTTTCCAAAAAATACTACTCAACCTAAAAAAAAAACTATAAAATACCCCAACATGTGTTAGTTTATGTAACTCTTCTGTTTGGATGAAATCATCAAATTCCCAGAAAGGATACCAGGGATGTGCCCTCCGAGTCCTCAGTGGCAGCTGCCCCTGGCTCCATGCTGTCAGACTGACTTCTCCCAGCTGGGTTCATACAGTGGTGAGAGTGTGTGGCCTGAGGCTCGAGGTTTGCTGTGCTGTTCTGTGCTGGGACACAGCAGGCTAATAGCTGCCCTCCCCCTGCCTAATTACTGCTTGTCTGACTGCTGATATAACCGCTAAGTGAGGCAGACACGCCCCGGCTGCACAGGTGACTGTGTGTGTGGCACCGAGGCTCCGTACGGCGCTCAGCACCGCCCATGACGATTGTCATTGGTTTAAAGAAATGCCAATAAATCAGAGCACGATTTTCTCCCATCCCTATGCAATAAATAACTCATGAATGTTATGAAGGTGTTTTTCACACTTGGAGGTTGTCTTTGGGGCTGTAGTTTGGTTCTAGTTCTCCTGGCCTCATTTAGGGCTGGGCAATAAATTGATCCTATATGGATATTGTGATAGACTAGATATCGTGTGAGATTTTGGATATCGTAATATCCTAAAGTGTTGTCTTTTAGTGGTTTTAAAGGCTGCATTACATTAAAGTGTGTTACCAGACTGTTCTAACTGTTCTGTTATTTTTACCTTACACACTTATAACATCATTATATCCACTTTACTACTCCTACTATACTATATCTACTATTACTGAAGCACCAATTGTCAATCCTATGATATAGCCACAATATTGATATCAAGGTATTAGGACAAGGATATCGCCATCTCTGATTTTCTCAATATGGCCAAGCCCTAGCTTTATTAATATGAAATATATAAACTGGCATCTGGGTGCATGTCCAGCATTGTAAAAGTAATACATGCTAATAAATGAAAACTGCATGTTGTGCAATACACAAGTTTACAGCACAATGCACTGGTTTGTAAAAGAAATTGTCTCGTCCCATTGGGTGCCACATTTTGTAGCAACCTTTTAAGATTGAAAAACAAAACTTCCAAAATAAATCTGCAACAGTGCAGTGACATGCATAAGTGCTCAATGACAACCAGGATTTCTTTTTTAATGTGAAAGTTGCATTAAAGTGTTTTGGAGCTCCATTTGTATTTTAGTGGAAATACACCTTTTCCTCAGTGAGACAGCCACTTACTGGATATTTTCTTGGTCCTATTTTTAAGTAGGCAGTAAAACATGTTGGTGCTGTCTTTATATTTTGGTCACAGTCACATCTGAGAGTAAAAATCAAAGTTATATATCACTGGAAAACAGACTAATGAATTGATATCTGGATGATATCTGCAGCTGTAAAAATGTTTTCCTCAATGCAAACACTAAAAGAACCTCAGTCGCGTCTAGCTTAGCATTGATGCCGAGCTTCTTTAAATGTTGCAATAGACAACTTTCAGCAGGAAAACCATATTACACTTAGCACTACGTATATTAGCACAATATGTAGCTACTCCTGAAGCATATTTTGGCACTTAATATACACTGAAAAGTTTTTGCTGTAGTCTTTGTAACACTGCTACGAGTTTGTAGTTTTATCTCTAAGGGTCTGCTAGAGCTCTTTCCTGACCTTAGTTTGACTTTAGGGCTTAAGATGTAATTTTATTTCGTAATGGTTATAGCTAATTTTGACTGTCAAAAAATAGATTTCATGTCTGTCTCCGTCAGACAAGTGGAAATTTCCCATGACAACAGGCTGACATTTGGCATGCAGCCGTTATATCTACCTCATTAGTGATGAGTACAACCTGTATATTTCCTACAGCTTGTGTGTGTGTGTGTTTGTGTGTGTGTGTGTGTGTGAAAGAGGATGTTGAACTATGTAACCATAAAGGCACTAGACCAGTTTCAGTGTTGCACACTCATCTGACCTACTGTCTCTCACACACTCACACATACACACACACACACATAAATATACACAGCACTTGCCCGCACATTGATGTTTCCTCCATTTCCTTATAGATTATCATTTCTCTGCAGGAGAGTGGGAGCACTTTGTCAATTCACCACAGCCCTAAAAAAGAAAATAAAGCCCCAAAACGATCAATTTTCACTACAGAGATTTTCATATTTCCCCCCTTCTTTTTTTCCATGACAGGGGATGGAGGAGAGATGGAAGTAGCTGAAGGGAAAGGGACTGAGAGGAGTGATGTGAGTGTAGGTTAAGGCAGGCAAAATAGGTAAAGGGAGGGAGGAAGGTGGGAGCGAGGAGGAAGAGGAGGGGAGGGGGAGGTCAGGTTAGGGGTCACGTGTGCAAACGAGATAAGACCTCCTCATTCCATTTTGACTGACAGGCCGGGGGAGGGCTCAGCAAAGCCCCCGGAGACACACACCTCCCTCCATCACTCTCCTCTGCCGCTATCACACTTTCTCTAGGCCATCACTCTCTCTGTCTCTCTCTCCGCCTCTATCATACTCTCCATCATCTCCTTCTTCCTCCGTCTTCCGCTTCCAAATACGCTTTCTATTTTATCAAGTATTTCTTTTTTTTCTTCTTAAAAAAAAAAATCTTTCCTCAACTCTTAGTTTTCTGTTCCGTATTCACATCTTTCTGCAGGATACCTCCTCCTGTCTTTCTGTCTGAGTTTTTCTTTGCACAAGGAATTTATTATGTTTCTTCCTGGTATCTATCGAGCGTGTAGAAGACGTGTTGCACGTCACCCCTGCAGTCCACAATCACGTACAGTAGCTTTGGCTGGTTTGTGTTGCGTTCACTGGCCTTAATAGGACTGCATTCTGGTGTATTACAACGACTCTCGGCGATCACTCCGCTTCAACAAAGTGATCTGTGTATCCTGTTAATCTTCTTTAGACCGCTAATCAGGTAAAACCGCACATTAAGCGCACTTAGTCGCTCTGTGTAACACACAAAAAGATTACAGTAGTCAGAATTCAAAGTTGAACCGAAGTCAGTCTGTAAGCTGTTATGGATTTTTTTTTAATGAACAGTGCGTATAATTGGTAACCCTATATTTGAAGATATCTACATAAGAGTCACATGAATGGTAGTAACAAGACTGAATAAGAACAAACATTTCGGTGCCTCGTTTTGGTGGCTTAATTTCCACTCCACTCAACAGCAGGTAACGTTAGCCCACCGTTAGCTAGCAGCTGGTTTAAAAACGGTTACAATGCTGACAGCTAACATTAAACAGTGTAAAGTGTGACTGTATCTCCACAGCTGCCTTTATCGGAAAAACAACACACTTGGAAGAGGTAGCCTTGTGGTGCATTCAAGTTATTGTACCCTTTTCCCATCTGGTAGTTGTTTTTGTTGTTAAACATCAATTTACTGGGAAATGAGTTGTTATTATAAGTTAGTTATTACATTATTATTAAATCTTTCATTTTGACCATATGGCCTTAGCAATAAACAAGCCATTTTTTTTCTGTCGTTGACTGACGTTTAGTACAGTTCTTTTTTTCTTTTTTAAACTTTATTAAAAAGTATCGTTTAGGCACAGACAGCGTCTCAAAAGTATCGCTTTAGCCCCGATATCGGAAGAAAAAAAAGAAATACTCAAGCTAGACATGACACTGTCATGAACACATGAATCCTAACCCTAAGTTGTCATGACAAAACGGAATGACACTTAGTGAAAGAAGCGTTTCTGTCTCGTTTATAACGTTTAAGACACGTTCTTGTAAGCGTCATGCCACTCTTATGTAGATACCTGTTCACCTTTATTTTCTCTTTTTCTCTTCCTAATGAGCTTCACTGACAGGTTTGTACTAATGTCTTAAAGCTCAGGTATCTTGCCCCATTCTTGACCTAGTTTTTGTTTCTTTAGCAGTTTGCCTCCTCCCCTGACCTCATTTATTAATTTGTGAGTATAGTGATATTATTACTGATGGAAAACCTAAGGCCAAAACTCATAATGACAACCAGGTTGTCTGAAACAGAAAAGTTTCCTTTTTGAATAGTTTTCCAAATGAATGTTTGCAGTTTCCAAGGCCTTCCCCAATATTTTAAAATGGTTTAAAATGCAAAATGTTTTTTTTAAATGTTAAATATTACATATCCTTCACATCAAATTTTAACACTATGCACATATATATGTGCTAAGTCATATATTTAAACCCAAAATACCATGTTTTTTATAATCTACACAATTACATATAGTACAACAATTGGAGAGGCATAGTAGATGTTTTGTGCATTATTTTATTCACATTTTCCTGAAATTCAGCCTGACATGTTTTTTAGGTGTCTTGTCAATGATAAAAGAATAAACAGAATAATAAATGACATTTAAAAAAATGTCCCTGTGCAGAAGCTTAATTCTTTTTTGAATCAGTTTATCCTTTGGCTTCAATACAAAGCAGTTCCACATATCCAATACAACCAGTAGGAAATGTTTGTTTTACCCGGTAAGAGGCAAGTAAAGCTATATCATCTTTCTTTCTTAATATTATTAATCATTACCCCATAAGCAATGGCCTGTAGTTTAAAGATATAGACAACATTTTTGGTTATTTATGAATATTAAAGAGAATGATTGTTGATGACTATTACTAGGAAATTAGGCTTTTGATGTGTTTAACGATGGCAGCTGCAGTGTATATCTCTCTCTCTTTCGCTCTCTCTCTCTCTCAGGTTATGATCGGTTACTAACAACAACTTGACCTTTGAACCCTTAGTAACTCACTCATGTCCTCAAGGTGCATTTATTTTTATTGCCAAGGCAAGACAGACAGCAAACGCAGCAAAAGAAAGATGCAAACAAAAGCACAAGCATTGTTCCAGCGTGCATTATCTTCATTCCTTAGCACCAAACAAAGCATGACAATGCGCGGCAACAACAGGAGCCTTTATGGAAAGCGGCAGAATAGAGTTGAGGCCGTTGTGAGAAGTGGCAGAGGAGACGAGACAATGCGGGATGAGAAGGACGATCTTCATTGTGGTGTCTTTTCTCATTCTGCCATGAAAGACACCGGCGAGGAGTCCTCAGGGCCGCTGCCAGCTGCAGAACAATCGCACCCATACGCAACAACCACGCCGCCCATCCAAGCACATTAGCAGAGCATTGTCGAAGCTGTAGCGCTCCATATTTGTCTGCACTCCTTCGAATGGCTGTTCAGCTCTCGGATGCAATCACAACATCTGCTATCAAAAAACATCTCACATTTACATAACTCTTACATCCACACGCCCTCATGTGTATTTTGCTCCTTCTTAAGGCGTCTTTTAATTTTTTATTCCTAAAAGGATCGTTTAAAATAGACCTTAATCAGGGTAGATTAGATGCCATTGCCGATGTTATTGATGGAACTGGCATTTAGAGGTGTTTTTCTTGGCTCAATCACACCAGTAAGACACATGCTGAATAAAGGGAGAGTATAATCTATGCATCGCTGGTTTCACAGGATTATGGCAAAAAAGAGAGACTGATGGAAGAGTGGAAGGGTGGGAAGCAATGGTGAGTAAGGGATAGTGATGGAGAGAGAAGGCGATGGATGTCAGGTTCTTCTCTTCATATAAAACACCAGACGCAGCAGAGGAGGGGATTGGATTCACATTTTAAAATGTCACCCAACATCTGTTTCATATTTATGGTGGTGGCGCTGCCTCTCCGATGCCCCCTTCAACACTCTGGCGATCCTATCTCTGCCTCGGATTACCCCCACTACCCACCAATGCATAATTTATAAGGCTAATCTTTCACCGAAAGACTGCAGACAGAGAGAGAGAGGGAGAGAGAGAGAGAGAGAGAGAGGGAGGGAGTGTGAGAGAGGAGAAGAAAAAAATGGATTATAAAGAAGAAAAAAAGCTGCCACAGATTTTTTGCTGATATGTGAAACGAATGGCTGATTTTTGGAGATGATACCTTAAGTATCTCATGTAGTCATTAACAGGATTAAGTGAGTGGGCTTCTGATAAGGTAGGAAAACAATTCAGAATTCGGCACATCTTGTCCTCTTTAACCCAAACAGAGACATATCAGTGTATGTGGCCCATGTTTTTCTTTCTTCTGTAATTCGTGATGCCTTCAGATGCCGCGGATAATCTTAGGATATCATTAATATCACTAATGATAACGTTATAGCCCTCTCCTCTGTCATGGGTGTATCACGCATCATGCTGCGAGGGCATCAGTTCCGCAGATTGGGGTAGAGGAAGTGGCCTTTTGCCCTTCCTTTGTTCTCGCTATGTATGACTGTTGCCTTTTTACACCCAAGACCACAACAGAAAACATCCAACGCCTCCATCTCGAACCAGGTGAAAAACAAGTTTCTGGTTCTCTTCTGTCCTTTCCATCCGCCACATCTGACATGACAGTTTCTTTCCTCTTCTCCCCCTCCTCACTCACCCCCACTCCCGTCCCCCCCCCTCCCCCTTTCTCGTCAGCTTTATTATGAAAAGTACACAGTTTCGATAGAGTGCCCTTCTGACATTTTTCGACTTATTAGCTAGTTTTCGTACCGTCTTCAATCAACCTCCTTAATCCTCACAGGGAGAAGCGCTTTTAATTCACTGATGGACTGATAAGGGGAGCATAGTGCCGGAGAAGCAGCTGCAACGCTAGCAAAGCAGGCCTCGGATGAGTAGGGAAGGAAAAAAATAAAAAGAGAACGAAAAGACGGGGGGGAAAAAACGATTTACACGTAGATGAATCGTGCTTACAAGATGGAACCCTGGGCATTAGGAGCGGATCTGAATTTCCTATCTGTCATTTTTTTTTCACCCTCCCTCTCTTCCTCCCCCCCTCCCCCCCAGCCGCCGCATTCGTTCACTGTTTTCTTCCCCTCCCTCTCTCTTCCCTCCTTCTTCTCCGCCATTACCCTTGCTGATTGCAATCTTTAAGCGCCATTGGGCCCACTGCTTCTGCAGTTTTTAATCTGTCTTTAATCCCATAGATTTTAAATATTCCCCAGCTCCCGGAGACTGGAGGCAATTAACTGCCCTTCTGATGCTCTCCTTATCAGTTGCCTCCTTGTATCTCTCTGAAGCAGCCTCAAGACACTGCCAGAGCTGACAAATAATACCGCCATTTACCGCCGAGCATCCTCGGGGACTGGAAAGGGAGCGCGTGGCACAGCCACCGCCGCATTCTAAACAGGTATTTGGTAAACATATCATACAGAAGGAGAGAGAGGAGGAAATATACTACAACAACACTCCCGAAAGCAATGTATGTTTGTTTGGCTGCCGTCTCGCAAGTGTGTATGTGTGTTCTCCCTCACACCGAAGACAAAAGATTGTCCTCCAGCCCTGTGCCGATGTAAGGAGGGGGCGCTGTATGGGATGCATGGCCTGCTGGGTTGATACTAATACATACAGCCTGCTCTCTGGTAGCCTTCTACGGCGTTCATGCTGAGAGAAAATGAAATGAATACCACCATGTTTCAGACACATGGCTCTCTGACTTCACTAGTTTTATTTTAACCCTTCTGTTTATTTTGCTGTTTCCTTTCACGCAGAGTTGTGGTAAAGTACAGGAAGACATTGATGGTGTAGTCCAATTTAGGGAGCTACAGAGAGTTGCAACAACTCTGTATTGACAAAAAGGAAAGAAAAAAGCACACGTATGAGAGACGGATGCCAAGACATCTGCATTGCTTTTATCAATAACTCTTTCCTTTGTCATGCACAATAGCTAAAGCTTCATTTAGGGAGTTCCAAACTGATGAGGGTAGGAAAGGCCAGAGGACGAGTACAGTATATCAGACACAGATGCCCGACATGATTTGCTTTTGCCTTTCATTTACTGTAGAAGTATGACATGCTTGATTACTAATTACTTAAGTGAAGTTTAGAGAATGAAAGATGCAACAAGCTCGTACCGGGAAAAAGTAAAGGGAGGGGTAAGAAAAGAATAAGATGACAGAGGGAAAGAAAGAGGCGATGTCCTCGTGCTCAATAAAGCAATTCTTAAGTTCAGGGACCTTTGTTCTCCAAATACACTGCCTAATGTCATCTCACGCCACTAGTTTCTTATTTTATAGATCATAGGGAGACCTGGGATTGTTTTGCTCAGTCTTGACCTTTGCCAAATGGCCGGGATTCACATGAGATGGCCTGGGTTTTCCTTCTTTTTTTTGCAATCTATCCAATCGCTTCTCCTGATAATGTGTCCTATGGCGGCGCGATGAATGCAATCACCAGCCTGTGCACCACAAGCCTGCTAACAACACCACAAGACACTGCGGCTAAGCCAAACCCGTCGGGCGTAGCCAAACCGACAGATAACCATCAGCTAAGAGCTTTGTGACATCATCAGACAGAGACGGCTACTGACTCCATGCCAGGTTAGAGAGCTGCTAATCCAAACCACAGACTACAATAACACAGACATAGACAAAAGCAGGGACTGTGCATCATTACAAACACTCTTAAACTCTTAAGCTCTTTGTTGACCCTAACAACACGATTGCTGTAATAGAGCTTGTACCTTTTTCTGGTCACTGCTCAACCGGCGAGCTGAGATCTGATGATCTTCCATTGTAATATTTCCAGCCTGTGTTGACTTACCAAAATATATGAGTCCACCCATATGTGTTGTCCTGATACTCATAATCAAGTCAAACTAACCCTTCGCTTGACAGCCGCCGGCGTTATCTTCGCTTCTCTAGTGTTGGATTACAGTGCACACAGGCTTCTCACCATTAAAATCACATTCAATTACCGCGAGGCTAGACAGCAGCTCTACTAATAGGGAAGGTCCTCAAATTATGATTGCAAATGCAGTACATGTGCTGGCACATGCATATAAACAGAGATAATTCCAAAAAGAATCTCCTTCTCAGACTTTCTGATGCATATTTTGGTTGTGTTTTCATGGGATCTGCCATCTCGGTGCATTTCGTTTCTCACGATAGATGCAGGACTTCAGCTCTTGGTTCAGTGTATTCAGCTGAGGAGGCCATTGGCCATGCAAAGCCAACAACGCATCATGGGATCATGTTCCCTTGGCCAGCCGGTCCTGCAAATGTGAACCGATCAGCCGCAAGCTCGATCTTCATTTGTTTACCACCATATCTATTTAACAGGATGACCTCTTTCTGGCCATGCCTCAAATTGGATAAGAGGAACTGACACTATAGCATGTACGAAGCCATGACTACTCTCATTCACTCTTTATTGTGCATGTTCTTTAATCCACTCCTACATACACTGTACACACTGTGTACACTGTGTCTCCCTCTCGAAGTGTCTATGTGTATATATATATGCATGTTTTGTGTGGTTTGGGAGGTTAAGCTGGTGCTGCACTCTAAGCGTGGCCGATACCGATCCAGAGAACCACGGGGTCTGAGGGGGCAGAGGGTCCGCAGCTCAGCCCACAAACAGGAGGCTGTGCCAGGCACGACATTGGCAAAGAGTTGGGGAGGGGGGAGGGTGGTGGAAGTGGTGGTGGAGAACGATGGAGGGGCGGTGGCAGCAGAGAGGGAGGGACGACAACCACTCTCATCCCTTTAAAACCTTGGCACTTGGGTCACACTAGGGGGCCACCCAATTTCACACTCTTCCCCAGCATGGCTCCATTACAGAGAAATAGAAACACAGGAAAACAACTCATATAAGCCTGGAAAACAAAACCAAAAAACGGCTTCACTGAAAATTGTGTTTTGCAATATTATTTTTGACGCCTTCAAAAGAATTTGCAAGGTGACAGTGTGTTTTTATTTTTAATATTTATTTTCAAGCCACAGGTCAGAGATCGCATTTTTCAGCCCTACAAAAATAAAACAGACTCCAGCACTTTGCCTCAAATCCAATCAAGCTCCGTTATCAGCTCCCTCTCATCAACGAGGGCTGCTGATGGAGGCTAGTGGGGGTGGCGGTGTTGG
>NC_048429.1:2651876-2654830 GCF_013103735.1 Etheostoma cragini
CCCCCCTCCAACCCCATCACCCAACCTACACCCCCTCACCCCTACACTCACACCATACACACTCCACCCGAATCCACTCACCCCCCGTCTCCCTATACCCTCCTCCTCTGGTTTCCGTGGCGACTGCTAAGCCCGAAGTTACGGTAAAGCTGGTGTGCCGCTGAGCCCTGGGCAGGATTTGTGACAGAGAAATCACATCAGCCTATGCTGATTAACAATTCCATTCCACCCTGAGATTTATATAAAAAAACTATCTTACATTTGGCTTTTTAATAGGAACGATCGCTATCTCAAATTGAGTCCCTGCAAACTTTAATAAAGGCTACAGGGTTGAGTGGCATTTTGCATGCTGATTTAGGCCCGATTGGCGGCTTTTGATGAGAGGGAGGCTGCTATGTAAAGCGGTGCTTCTAGCGCTTTTCCACATCGCCGGTTCAAATGCAGAAGGATAAGAACATGAAAAAAAATACCACTTCCATCTGCAATCTTCGGATTTCTCTTCCTCCCTCACTCTCACTCACTTTCTTTTTTTCAGAAAATGATTGACTGTTGAATATGAATAAATGGAATAGAATGAAGCAGGAATAGAGAGACTGAGCGTGGCAGACAGAAGAGAGATGGAGAAGAGACCGAGAGAGGGAACAGGAATAAAAGAAACCCTCTCCTGGACTCCTTTTTTTTTCTGGAGGAGAAAAATAAAATCATAAAGCCAAGGTTTTTATGCTTTCCCATTCTGACATTTGGAGAATGGTATTAGTGTAGAA
Organism: Etheostoma cragini; assembly: GCF_013103735.1. Classification (NCBI taxonomy): domain Eukaryota; kingdom Metazoa; phylum Chordata; class Actinopteri; order Perciformes; family Percidae; genus Etheostoma; species Etheostoma cragini. The sequence continues at coordinate 2,652,641 of NC_048429.1, forward strand.
TATTCACAGTGTACAGAAAGGACCATGGGCGCAAGAGAGAGTGTGAGTGTGTGTGTGTGTGTGTGTGTGTGTGTGTGTGTGTGTGTGTGTGTGGGGGGGGCATCAAATAAAAAAACATCGCCAGAAACACTTATCCCCTCCACCCCTCCACTCTGGCCCCCCACAAATCTACATCGGTATTAAAAAACTATTTATAGTAAGAGTTCAGCTTAATGGGATAATCAGCTCTATTTGTAAAGATATTGGATAATCCCAAATAGTTTATATGGGCATAGAGATTTAAAACATTTTCATTAGATATACTGCATTCCGGGGGCATTTCAGATGTCCCTCAGTTCACTGTATAAGCTGGCTGAGACAAAAGAAGCTAGAAGGAGAAATTCCTGGTGCGACGGCCAAGCACTGCTACTGTTGTGGAGTATTTTCATCCCAACACAAAGGACAGCAGAGGAGATTTCACTGTTAACTTTGTCATCATCAACCTGCTTGGGTTTGTCACACAACTCCAACGCTTCCTGTTTTTGAACCGCCATTGCGCAACACCTGGCACTGACAGAAAAGATGTGTGTTTAGCAGTTGCCAGTCTTGAGCATGTATGCTTTGCCATTTAAAAAAAAATACATAAATGAATAAGAAGATGAGTAGTGTCTTAATTATGCTTTTTTTCATCATGTTACATGCAGAGTTAAGTATTACAGAATGTTCACTCTTGCCTTAACCAGAACCACTGTTGAAATAAAAGGAGAAAGGAATAGAGAGAGAGGGAGGAATGGGGGAGTTAGGGGAAGAGGGCCAATGGAAGGCATCCAACAGGATCAGTGAGTAGGGCATGCTGCCAATGCCTGGCACGCACACACACACACACACACACACACACACACACACACACACACACACACACACACACACACACACACAGTTTATTTCTGCCCCGCCTCTCTCCCTCAAGGAATCCTTCATGTACCCTATGGAGTGGACCACATCCACCAGGCATCAGTACCCAACCCCGGCCTACCAGCCAGTCGGAGAGCACTGGTCTTGCTGGGATGCCATTTTGCAAGTGGATGATAGCTTTATGGGGGGAAAAATACCTGGGGGGGGGAGAAATCATGTAACATAGCCAGTGTAACCCCAGCACTGGGCCAAGAAGTGTTAATCCCCAGGTACAGCTCTACTGCCCCTGAAAGTCTATTTTAAAATATCACTTAAAGCACGCCAATGCAACTTTGGTTGTCACTGTGAATGTCTGAATGTGATATTTCTTCATTTAAAAGTTACAGAGGCCATCTTAAATGACTCAGCATGCTAAGGCAGTAGCTTCTTTAAGACTGTCTACCACAGAAACTTTTCAAAAACTTCCAAGAAAACAAAGAAATTATCTTTCTGGTCTGAATGTTATTGAGTGATGTTTTGGAGGTTGCTAACACCAACAACAGTAGTTAATTTTTATAACTAAAATTCAGTGACAGCTGTAAAACTGTTATGGATATCCAGTTCATGGGTATAAGCTTGTCAGCTTATGCAAAGCTGTGAGCTTTTGAATGATAAATACCATTGTTAAAGAGCCAATCAGAGAAATGCACATCGGCCATTAAAGGAAGGACTTGTTGATGGGGTAGTAATCTCCTTACAGTTTTCACATACCACCATGAATCTAAACAAAAGGCCACATGTGTTAAAACAGTAACAAACCATTCCCGGCCTCACAATCCATTCAAGATGCATGTGCAGTTATCACCTACTGACAGCACTTGTATCAAGAGCACGGTCAATTGATTTGCAATTGAAAAAAATAAGAAAAAAAACTGTCATCCTGGTAAAAAAACAACATAAGCATGTGTTGCAGGGGTGCAAGCTCATGGAAGCACCCATACCGAATCAAACACAGAGGACTTTAAGATGAGCTGCAAAAAGACTAAATGCAAAGTTGTGACACCATTCTTTGCACTTAAAAATGCATCAAACCAAAACCTGCCTTGCTAGAGGAACAAAAAGTAACCCGACCTTTCCCCAAATGGGTGTTTGATGTCGCCCAGACTCCTATAGGACAGTAGCTAATGATGCAGTATTGGTCATCAGGGCCTTGGCTTTTTCATCTGTCAAGGGTTGTTGTAGGTTAACACACACAATTTTTTACATTTTTTTTACCTTCTTCATACCCCTCCTTAAACTGGCCCAGGACCCGGTTGG
>NC_048429.1:2654842-2662246 GCF_013103735.1 Etheostoma cragini
CCCCCCCCCCCCCCCCCCGTCCAGTGCTCTCCTCTGGCCCTGATAAGATGCTATCGGTAGCCCTCTAAGCACTTGAGAGGCACTTTAGGAGATCACTTGAGCCATTACCATGAAAAGTAAAAGATACGGGCTATATTGATGCCAGATTAATACTGACCAACATGTTATTGATTTCCGCCCCCCCTCTCCCCTATCCCCTTTTTTACTCTCCCATTCTTTTCTTCTTCTCTGGTCTGGACCTGTGGCGATGATCTTATTTTCTGATGGGGTAATGTTTTGTGGCCTGGCTGGGAGAAGAGGCCGCCATCCCCTCCTCCTCTTCCTCCTCCTCCTCCTCTTCATTGGTGCGAGGCCATTATCTACGGTTTCACAGGGCCATCCCTTAAAAGGCGCAGAGCAAAAGGCTCGCTGTTATCTGCTGATGTTATTCAATTGTTACAGGACAATCTGGGCCATTAGCCGGCTGTGTTAAATAATGCATCCGCTTTTAAAGGGGACCCTTATCTCTTCTATGCGTGTGTGTTTTTTTAACATTATTAGTATAGGAGTGTAATGAAAGGTCCCTGCCTGATGGGCGCTGATATGCCTCCAAGGTCTCTCTATGAAGCTCCACAACAGCAGCAACAGCAACAATGCATAAACAAACAGTGACCTTTTTAATGAAGCCTGGTTTTATCTCGTTTTTATTAAAATGGATAACAAGAAGCGGAAACCGCTTCAGACGAGATAAAAATGCATTTAAATGCGCTCGTCGAAAGGCGCAGACAATCGATCACAACGCTTATATACGGCCACTTGGGAGGAAAAAAAGCTGAGCCCATATGGGCCAGTGTGTGTTGCTATGAGATACAAAAGGGAGGAAGAGATCGAAAGCGTAGGAATGAAGGGAAAAGACAGAAGAGGTAAGGAATGAGAGGGATGGGTAACCAAATGAAGAAGAGGAGATGGCAAAGGGGAAAAGGGAGGCTGTAAAGGATGAGTACAGAGGGAGGGAAAGGATGGAGGAAGGGATGGGGATGGCGGCACGAGAGCGATAACCGCAATGTCTTCAGTCACAGATTTACACAGGCCATTGCACTCCCATTCTCCCTGCCGCTTATCAGTGGAATTATTGAGCAGTGTGGCATACCATTAAAAATTCTGCTTAGATTTCACAAAAATCAAATTGCACAAGGTAATGAACGCAGCTTTCAAATGGACTCCTCACTGATACCCATTCTCAGCTGGCAGAAATACATCTCAGTCATAATTCGCTATCTTTATTGTACTTCTACACAGCCTTAACTATGCTGCCAAAGCAGGGCAGAAGCTTAATCGCCGGTGCCCTTGATGTTAAAGGGATGATTTTGTGGCTATTGCTTTGCAGCTGTTTCTCGCTCTCCCTCCCGTTCTCCTCCTATCTTTCTCCTTCTCTCTTTCTCCTTCTATCTCCATCTATCCCCTTTCCTTTCTTTCTTCTTCTATGTTTCCCTTTCTCTGCAGGCCACACTGTCAGTCGAGGTCAGATAGATCAGCACAGGCCTTTTTTTTTACTCCCAGAATCCCACTCTTCCATAGCTATGAAGCCAGAAAAGAAACACATTTCAAGGATGTCAGCACCCTTGTTTGGATTGGCTCGTACTGCTCAAATACACACATAGGCACAGACAAACACGCAACTTCATTTGTCTTCTTAATTTATGACTCAGACACATTAAAATATAAATGACGTATGTAGGCTATAAAAGCAGAGTCTCTTTCTCACAGACGAGACTGAAGACAAGGCTCCGTTGTGTGCTGTCGTGAGACTGACAATAGAGTGAGGTAACCCTAAAGGAGTGGCAGGGCATGTGGATCCACTTTGTACCTTATAGCTATACAGTAAATCTCAGAGTACAGTGGTACTCATAATAGATTAGCCATTTAACACATAATACGTTGACATGGGATTGCGCTAAGAAGTCATTAGAATATAAGTTCAAAGAGAAAAAGGATAGACTTCTATTACGTTTCTCTGTGCGTAGGGGAGTTGGGACTGTTTCTCTAAATGAAAAGAGAAGAGCATTTAAAAGATGTTATTGCATGTCAAGTTCAAAACGTGTGCATTAGCTTTTTAACCCCTAAATCATTGTTAGAGGTAAGCTTGTTAGCAGTAACTTACCATTCTAAGATTGACATTTTTAGTACCTTTTACTATTATTTTTTTATTTTGACACAAATCCTATATTGCTGTCAACGAGAGCTCTAATTGCATTTTAAGGCCTGGTCACACAGGCACTTAAAGCGACACAATATTGTGGGGCGATCGGTTCATTACAATGGAGTCATCAGTGGATTTGCTTATGGGGACTAAGTTGGAGTGACCGAGGTAACAACTTGCTAATTAACAGTCAGCCTGCTGTCTGCAGGGTTGTCACCAGAATATCTTCCTTGAGAGCTTCAGTACTAAAAATGGCAACACTCTGGTTTGTTGATATTGACAGCATGGTCTACAAAGCAGCCATATTAACAACCTGTATTATTTTCTTTTTTCAAATGTTCCACTGCAGCTGACTCTCTGCAGCGATATATGTCTGGACAGGCTGACAAAATGATCTTTATGCATTCTTTATGCATGTGTATGCTTACACATGCCAACTTTTTAAAACATGCTCTTCATGCATTTGAATTGCATTTCATCAGTGAGTAATGCACCTAACTGCATTACCAAACTGTTTTATGGAAATACTTTTCATTCATTGCCATTGGAACATGACAGGACATAAACTATGCCCATTTGTCAGACAAACTTCGCTGCTCAGATGGATCTAGTTCCACTTAACTTAATGTCAGCCCCCTCACCCCCAGCCTCATTCATCCAAAACCAAAAATAACAACCCAAAGCCCCAACACTGTCCTCTCTGTAGCGTCCTGGCAGAGACTCCATCTGGCTGGCCTTTCTCTGCAGTCAGTATCAGTGTGATGTGCCAAAGCGACAGCACGCCATGCAGATCTAGCCTTGCCTGTCTTCTGCGGCTAGTTAGCCCGCTAGCGCTTTCAGCCGTCTGCCCGTCTGTTGGTCGGTCCGTCTGTACTCTGCTGGGCTTCTCCAATCACAGGCCTTAGCCTGTGAAGCCCCTAATCCAACCATGGGCTTTACCCTACCAGCTCAGTGTAATCACACAGCTAATTCACAGGCGGACGGGAGGAAGGCAATCCGTGACGGACGTTTTTTGTGCAACTAAGAATGAGCTCCCCGGTGACCAGGGGAGGTGGTGGACTGGGAGACTGTCAATGAAGGGGCCATGAAAAGATGGCTCCGGAAAGGCGAGATGCGAGGGGAATAGATGAATAGCAGAAACTCTGCTCTGAGATAGAAGTATGAAATAAGGAAAATGTTTGGAGTGTATGAAAAAAAGGGACATGAATCTATAGCAGTCTTTTGCCAAGAGAGTGTTGAAAGAGCCATTGTGACTTGGAACAGTCTATATTACTCAATAAAGGCTGTGATGAAAGGCAAGGCTCTGTATTAATTTGGATAAAAAACCTTTGCCTCCGTGCCCCTTTTCTCTCTCGGCTCCCATCCACGACACCTCTGTGGTTTAAAGCAGTGTTCGGTTTCAGTTCAGCAAGCCAAGTCATTACATTTCAACATGTTGCACCTTTCAGAGGGGGGAATTAACTAGTGCTGTTATTTCTTCATTCCCCATGTGCCGGGAAAAAAAAGAAAAAGGGGGAAAAAAGGTGCAGATATTTTGACATTGCCACATCATGCACACTCACATGCATGCCTGTGCTGTATGTCCTCTGACTGTCCTCTCCACAGAACAGCCTTCTCATTGCTAATTTCAGAAGAACTCAGGAGGTGCAGGGACTGTAGCTTGGCTGTCTGCCTGATTTTACTGTTGACATCCCAGCAACAAAGGAGAGTGGCTCTCCCTTACACCAGCGGTGTAGTCTACGTGATACGCAGGTATATGCCATATACACACAAGGAAAAGTAAAGGATTTCCATATACCCACTTACAAAAGCGCAATGATACGTAACAACATCATTTTGGGACAGAACGTTCTCACTTGTATTCATAAATTCACCCCGTCTGGGTTGTGAAGCACATTAGGATCTTTGGCGCGTCCTTGGCCGTGCCCTGCATCTGATGTGACGTCACTTAAAGATACCAAGCAACAAGAAGTTGTTCTTTGTTTTTCCTTTCTAGCAACTACGTAGTCTTTGAACAAAGTTTAAAAGTAACAAGCTATGAAACAGACCCAAGGCTGCGTTCAAATTGCTGAAAAAGCTGTTTCTCAAAAAAGCTAACTTTTTACCAAACACCTTGATCTCGATACCGCAATGATATTGAGATCAGTCTGGCCATTCACATGAAATAGCAATGATTTCTATTCCTAATATGTTACAAAAACCTTTTAGTAACCTGTTCAAGAGCAGGAAGGCAACATCCGTGTCTGACCTCAGTTGCCGTTTTTTTTCCTGGGGTTCTCCAACTTGAGAAGTGAAGCAAGAGAAGTCCCTCTAATGGTTATACCTGTTTGTCCTCGTCGTCATTCGTTTTCTTTTGGGGATTTTAATTCTCACTTTTTTTGAGTGTGTAGATCTTTTGCAATCATCGACTGAAACATTTCGTGGGCACTTCTTTTGGTTTTCAGCCATGCCTTCACCTGTTGCAGCTGTCCTCTTCCTCTCCAAAGCAAAATGCTGTGGTCCTTTCTCAGCAGTGGCAAAAAAAAGCATCACTCGAGTTGCTGTGCGTGGAGGACGTTGACTACACCATTTTGTAAACACAGCCATGCAGAGAATGACCCAAAGACTTTTGTGGAGCTAATAGTCTTAATTAGCTTCAACCCCTTTGGCAATGGCTTGAATGTAACAGACATTTGTTAAAATGAAATAGTGTAACTGGTATAGCTTGAAAGCATTCTAGTAGAAACTCAAAATACAAGTATGAACCTGATAACTAGCATGCCATGTCTCCTTTAGACTCAATAACATTCATCATCCTTATTTTAAGTGTAGATTTGTTTAATCTTAATGTTAATGTCAATATGTTGTTTTTATCCACTGATGAAGCTAAACGACTTTATTGCCATAAAATGATTTACTAGTTTACCTGCATTGATTGATCACCCCAGGGCTCTATGGTATTTATTACAATTACTCACTACTCTGATTTGTTTCATTAACACTGAAAGGTGCAGGGCTCCTTGAGGTGGGCGGAGCTGCATTTTTGCTCCGTTGCTACCTGTCTAGATGAGTCAGAGACAGAGATGAGATGAAGCCAGGCAGCTAGGTGAGGTTTAGGAGGGTAATCTGCGCTCATTAGCGGCACCCACAACTGTTTCAGTGTAGTAATTCGGTCGACTGAACCAGAGCCTGGAGGGAGAAAAATAGGCAGGGAGATAGATATGCTGCCTGATATGGTGAGCAGGTTGGTGACATTTTTATGGTGTGAATGTCTGGCGTGTGTGTGTGTGTGTGTGTGTGTGTGTGTGTGTGTGTGTGTGTGTGTTGACAACCTCACTCAACAGAACAGAGACCCATAAAACCATCACATAAAATCTCCAAAGCCTCCCGTTGTTACAGAGGCTTTGATGTCAACCTCAGACCAAACAGCCAAGCCCAATGAGTTGGAATGTTGTGTTTGTCTCATTGACTGGTTGATATCAGTCAGTACATTTAAATGCACACCAATATTCCACTATCATTCCAAATATGACAATATTCCGAATTTGATATAGGTCATGTAAACAGCATATTCCGGTTGAATAAGGCCTTTTTCCGAACATTGCATTTTCCGATTAAGACGTGGGATATTCCGGTGTTATTTGTCTTTTAGAGGCATTGTTTGGACATGTATACAGTGCATTTGGAAAGTGTGTCTCAATCAGGGTTTCCCTGCAGGCTCATGGCTAGCTCTTTCCATTGCTATGGTTTCTGTTCACAAACCAACCAGCCAACAGTTTGCAAGGCTGGAGACCCGATAAGAAGGAGAAACACAGCTACTTTTAAACCTTATCAAAGACTTGTATAACAGGTTTTTGAATATGCGTACACATCGCTACGCCGACCTCTTCAAAAAGCTGGTTGATGGAATGAAGGGAGGCTGTGTTCGCATTGTCCAACAGGTCCGACACCGCTGGTAAACTTTGAAAAAGTCAAATTTTGCACGGCTACATGTGAACGGGAATGATAGTGGAATATTCAGTTTGATTAGCTATGTAAACATCTTAGTCGGATTACAGTCTTTTCTGATTAGGTCAAAAAATGGAATATTATGTGCATGTAAATGTTGTCAATGTCTGCATTGGGTGTTACTTAAAAATATATGTGACACATTGATGACCTATATTTCAGATTCAAAAATAAGCTGAGGAAGACCTACTTGGATTTCTTAGAAGTTAAACAAACCAGCTGCTCCTGCATTCAAGAGCAGTTTTAGACTAACTTTAATTTGCTACAGGATTCAAAAGAAAGTGAACAGGATAGGCTGGGCGATATGGAGAAAATCAAATATCAAGATATTTTTGACCAAATACCTTGATATCGATACCAAAACGATATTGTAGTGTTGACTATTGGTGCTTCCGAAAAATATCGACACAATGAGAATTTTTGATAAATAATCATCAGTAATGTGAATATAATGACTAAGAGGGTAAAGGCAAATAATAGAACAGTCTGGTAAGTTCAGAAAATGACATCACGTTACTGTAATGCATCCTTTAAAACCAGGAAAAGAAAACATGCCATATTACAATATTTCCAAAATCTAAGTGGATATCTAGTTTCATATCACAATATTGATATAATATTGATATATTGCCAAGCTCTATTGCGGGAATTGCATACAATTTCCAGTGAGGTATTACCATATGCAAACAATGAACACTACGCCAACATAAATATCAAAGTCAATAATACTTCTATTTGCATTTCTACATATTTAAAATCTGTGATTATATGATTTTGTCATCTGCAACCACTTGAGTAGTTGTTTACCTTTTCCAGTGATTTAAACATTTTCTGGCTATTGCGGGATTGAGCATGGTAATGCGTCAGAAAACATCCATACTGCTGTTTATTCACACAAACTTATGGTGAATTATAGAATACATGTTGAGTATGTATTGCATAGGATGCAATTTTGGACACAGCCTGAATTTAAAACTAACTAAACAGTTATTAAACAATTAAAAAACAAGGACAAACTAATCATTCCTTCCGTTTTGACTTGATTATTAATATTATGAATTGAATGCTTTAATATTTATGATCCTCTCATTACCTAAAATGTAAGATGAAAAGTCAACTTTAACCCTTAGAGGTCATAAAGTTAAAAAAGAGGAAAGTTAAGAATGTACAGTGGGTACGGAAAGTATTCAGACCCCTTTAAATTTTTCACTCTTTGTTTCATTGCAGCCTTTTTCCAA
>NC_048429.1:2662346-2668916 GCF_013103735.1 Etheostoma cragini
AATTGTATGTGAATAAGTAAGAAACACACACCTTAGAGATTAGTCCTTTCAGAAATTGGCTGGTGTGTTAGCTGTTCTGAGGGCACACGCTGTATCAGGAAGGCTAAAACGCTGTTTGTGTGTGTGTGTGTGTGTGCGCGCGTGTGTGTGTTTGTGCAAGCATGTGAGAGAGGACAGGGTGTCCAGTTTCTAGAGAACAATGTGAAATTACATATTGTTGGAGGGTTAAGAGGGTTACCAATTGCTTGAAGTGGTGTTTTGTGAGTGCTCAGTTTGCAGCGAAAATGTTTGTTACCCACTACTTCAACATAACCAAATCATACACACACACACACACAAACACAATCCGTATAGACTACATAGAGGACTCCGACGTCCCAGTAGGGTTTTGGTAGTGGTGTAATTTCTTCTATTAAATTACAAAAGTGTGTACTATGTTAAAGACCATAATTTGGACAAAATATTAGAAACATAACGCATTACCAAGCGGAATTCATTGCATTAGACTGCATGATTTTCAGCTCTGTGTATCTAATAAACTGGCGTCTGAGTGTGTTATCGTGCGCGTGTGTTCCTGTGGTCTGTAAGGTGATCTGAGGGCCACAGTTAAAAACACAAACAGAGATGAAAGCAAAGTGCCGAGTCAACACGACAGCTGCAGAGGGCCGCATTGTTTGTGAAGAAAAGCCAACGCTGTTGAATTAAGGCAGAAAAAAAAGCAGCATGGCTTAATTACTGTCGCATAATACCAATTATTTTGTCTCCACACCCTTATCTTAATTACTTCAAAAGACCAACTTCAATTAGGACGTGAAAACTGCATCTAGAACTGGCAGTCCAATCCCCAGCTCCCCACGGAGGCAACGTCACTCAATTACACACACACACACACACACACACACACACACACTCAATTACACTCATACACAAGCTGAATCTTAACAACAAATTTGCTGATAATTAATTGACATGCCAGGCATAATATTCAGCATAAATAAATGAGCATTGTTCTGGAAATGAAGATGAAAGTGCAGCAATTAATTCCCTCAATTGGTACAGAGCGAACCAGTTGCCGTCCAAATCATTTCATTTGTGTAAGATTCCAATGAAATGCCAGCCGTTTATCTAATCAGCGGGTTTGAATTAGAACGATGCTCAGTTATACGTTTCGGAGGCAAAACCAGGTTGTTCTAGACCTCTCAGTGAAGAAACAACTAATAATATGCTTGTATCCAGGCCTCTTCTTCTTCTCTTGTCACTCACGTTATACCACTAAATGCTATAGATTCTTTGGGTTATGTTTAAAGCAGACAGTTATAAAAGAGTCCGCTGACTGTTATGATTGATTAAATCATTTAGAGGAGGGACACTGAGTTTTTGCATGTGGCTTGTTGGTTAAATGCTTAAAAACTTCAACTACTAAAATCACTGTGTCTCAATACCATGGAACATAGAACTATGCCTTGTAAAGAGGTTTCAAATTGTCTACAGTACATATTCATCCGCTGCCCTGTGATCTTTAGTCTTCCATTACCCATACCTTCACATACTGTGGAAACTGGGAAAGCGTCCCTTGGCAGTCCTAGGAACCATCATTTAGCATGGATTATGCCAAAGCTTTAGTGGTAGTGTTATTTTCGTCAGACGAGACTAAATATGAGAAGGCGTCCGATGTCCAAAAACGCTGAATAAGACTAAATTAACATGCATTATTGTTGACGAAGAAAGACGAGACTAAAATGTTTTGCATAAAATTAAAACTAAATTAAAATCTCTCTTCATTTTCGTCTTTGATCGTCATCTTTTTCATCATGAGATAAATCTAGTGCAGGGCCCGATTGGAGCGTGTGCCTGTTCCAAAAAGGCCATTTGCTTGCTTCCAAGTATTTTTTACCCCAATCAGGCGCGGCTCGACTGTGGCTCATCTAGAGATTTGGCGCGTCCCCTTTTTTCATCTAGCGTCACACATCCAGGTAACGATGTGGCCAAAATTAGACTAAAATGACAAAAAAACATATGTTAATGACTAAATATGACTAAAACTAACAAGGACATATGGCATAAGACTAAGACTAAATAAAAAAAATAGGTGACAAAATTAACACAATTTAGTGGGTGCTGTGGGTCTCAGTCACCTGTGACAAACAATGTCGATAATCTGCTATAATAAAGCCTGATTGTGTATAAAACAATTGCATATATTAGTGTTACATAAACACAATGTCAGCATTATTGACTGTTTTCCAATGCACAGTACATCAACCTGCTGGAAAGTCCATTTCAAACATGTAACACATAGCATGTGAAGAAATAAAAGGTGATATTATAGGACTGCAAAGCATTTTTCACTTTCATTAACATTGCCATATTGGACACGGCCTTAGCAGAGGTCTATGCTCTCCCATCGCCCTTCTAAATTTTGTTGAGTTTTTGTAAATCTTGGGACCACTCAGGCAATCTCCCAAAATGTTTCCCCGAAGCCTTCTCTGTTAGCCAACTGGCCACTAGTCCATTCAAGAAAATTGTGGCCTCTTTCATATTTAATTTGTTCTGTTGTTACAGTCTATACGCCTGAAAATATTATGTTATTATTGGATTTGAATGTCTCCTGAAGTCGGTAAAACAAATAGGCATGTCCATCTCTCAGCTTCCTTTTGACCAGCGACAAGCTGTTGACACAGTGTTGTCTCATCTACTAAAAAACCCTCTAGTGTGCGCTAAGAGCAAGCTGAGAGGGGTTTAAAGGGCACTGTGTGTGTGTGTTTGTGTATATGTGTGGATGTAGGGGAGGTGGGGGAGTTTTGGAGAATGGGGTGATCCTCGGGGTGAGTTTGTGAAGAGATGAAAGGTAATGCAGACGACGGACCACAGGGCTGTTACCATCCCAGACTTGGAGGGTTTGAGGAGGTGGAGAAGGAGGGTGGGTTACATGTCGGTGGGTGAGTAAGGCAGTAGGTGGGAGGTGGAGGGGTGTCTCTGACCCATGTCTAAGTGGCGCTGCAATGTTTACTGTGAGGAAGGAAGCTGTCAACTGTGTTTGCTCCCATCTCAGCAAGACAAAGCTACTCCTCCCCCATCCCCCACGCATTCAGAGATGGAGCTGGACCAATGTGCAGTACTTTTCTGCAGACAGAAAATCAAAAGCGAGTATTTCTTTGACTCCATTTGGTCTGCATTGGTGCGTCTGTCGGAGTATGTTGGGTCGGAGCGACGGGCCTTCCCTGCAAGGGACCGGAGGTGATTGACAGTGCTTTCTACTTGAGGTATAGAGTTTCCCTCTAGTGTAAGGTCCCTGTGGCTCTCCTCCAAAGGGTGACTGCATTCCTGACCAGGTCATGAACTGACCACCTTTACCACCGCCGCCGCCACCCCCCACAACCACCACAAACCTCTCAAAATCCCCCCACCTGATCTGCAGAGCAACCCCAAAGTTAGTCAAGCCTCAACTGCCTGCTACTCAGACATCTCTGCATGACTCAGGTCAATAAGCCGTAATTTGGTCATCATGACTAAGTTTCAGGGTTGGAACAAGTCAGTGCTCGCTTGGGCCAAAAACATTTGTAGTCAAGTCAGGGTCATCACCATCATCTTAAAAAAAGTTTGGTTTTGAATCAGAACAAGTCTCTAACTGTGTCCCAATTCCATCCTGCTTACCAATTATAACAAGGTTTTGAGTATGAAATGTTCTCACACTGACAACAATATTTTCTGATTCTAAGTTTGCTTGATTTTGAGTTGACAGATTGACTATGTCATCCCATAATGTAATGGACAAAGGCAATAGAGGGGGCAACTAACAGCTGGACAAAATTTAGAACAAATTGAGGCTGAAACAGCTCCAGGAATATCTCAGAAAACAAGAAAATAAAGTTTTAAATAATTAAGTGAAAAAAACTTTTACAAACTCTTAAATGTAATTGGCAGAAGCATTCCACTTTGGGAGTTTGTTATGCGTATGGCGCACATCTTGTATTACCAATGTTTGTAGTATCCATCATCCTGTAGTGTGCTCTGGTTAACCAACCACATTATAGTGGAGCCGTACTGTATTGTTCTAATTCAGTCTTAAATTAGCATGAAAAGCCCGGCAAGGTGCTCAATGTCAGAACTTGGTTAGTATATGACCACAAATATAATATAATATAATTGTTTATAAAAAAAAATAAAAGTTTGAAACAAAATTCACATGTATTACAAGTATGACATATAGATAACAAATTCACATTTTCCAGTTTTACAATAAAAGAACATAAACAATTGATGCATCATAGGCCGAGATATGACTTTGGATCTCTGGCATAGCTAACGCTTCAAAACCAATTGTATCCTCCAATTCAAATGGTCATGAAACATTCTCAAAATCCAGCTGGTTTTCAGATGTGTGAGTGTTACTGTGTATGCAGACTTTATATTGTCTGTTTAAAAGCACTCTCAGGCATATACATACATATCTCCGCATATATTACTACTACTTACAGCTATAACATGGCATGGCAGTCCCTATAGACATATTGTCTCTGTTTCTGTAGCTATTGTTGTGCCTTGTGGGGTGGTGAGATGGATTAATGCCTCGTTGTTGTTTATTCAGGCTTTTTTTTTTTCTTTACCCTGGCAACGTTTCTGAGCGTACAACTGCTTCGTTTCTCCCTCCAACACACACATACACACACACACACACACACACACCTAGATACACACCCCAGCCCAACTCCAGCACCCTTCTGGCCTACCTCTGGGGCACCGAGTGTGATGAGCTGCGCCCATCCCTGCTGCCTGTACTCTCAATCTCTATCTCGACCCCAGCAGAAAGCCAGGAAAATTACGCGCCTTTTCCTGGAATGTGATTAGATTCCTGATGTTGGCAGCCACACATCTCTGTTTTTTAATTGGGTTCCGAGGCGCGACGAGATTAGCCTTGTGACATCATTGATGGTCTGTGTGTGTGTGTGTGTGTGTGTGTGTGTCTGTGTGTGTGTTGCGAGGTTGGTGGTGGCTGCTGATAAGAGATGTTAAGGGGGGTGTCCGGGGGTTTTGTGGGTGAATCCCCCATTCCCCAATGGATGATGCTTACTAATAGGCTATATGAGTGTTTTTTTTGTACATATGTGTGTATAAGCGCACACACACACAGATGCATTTATTTGCTTTTGTGTGTCTGCAAGATTGCCATGTTATAGTTAGTATTATGTGCAAAACATGCATGCAGCATTAGTCACATGTCTTTAGTGTCAATCTGATAAATGATGCTTTCAAAGAAACAATACAAAAAATGTGTCATCACTCTCATAAACCATTTTTATCTACAGTATTCAGTCAAATCTATACTTGTCGAAAGCCAGTAAAGGCCTTACGTCACACAGCTACAATCTATAGATTTATAATAGCTACCCAAATTGTGTTTTGCCACTTATAACCAGGCCTATCATCTTCAGCCCTTCAGTCATATCGCTTCACAAAATCTTCTGCATATACTGTACAGTATAAATCTCCCCTACTAGCCAAACACAATTATCAACAAATCAAGAATTGTTAAACAAGAACCAATTGAAACACCAATCAAACGCAGGATATATGGCTGGATTGGGCATACCCTCAGGAAACCGCCCTCCAGCAAGATCAGGCAGGCCTTTTAAACTGGAACCAGCAAGGGAAAAGAAAGCCAGAAAGTCCCAGAAACAGCTGAAGAAGTTCTGTGGAGGAAAAACTCAAGGAAACAAGAACATCCTTGAACGAAGCAGAGAAGACACCGAACCAGCTGGAGAAAGTTCATAAAGAGCAACATGGGTTAAATGATAAATTAATCTCATATACTAATGTTGTAATATTCCTGGCAACATTTATAGTTTAATGCCAGCATCTGACTCCATCAAACGTTCATTGCCATACAGGCAAATAGCCCTGAAGACATTCTAATTTAGGATGGCACACTTCGCCGATCTTTAAGCCAATCAAATATTGGTAAAATGTCTGCAAATGGCCGGCAGGTCAGCTAAACTGAAAGGACCACACATCTCCATTTTCTCTATATGAACAGTTGTTCATTGTTGCTGATTGTAGGATTTACGCAATGGTCTAAACTGTATACACATATAACTAATGCAATCTTAGGGGTTTTATTTTAACTTTAAATGGCTAAAATGAATCAAAGTCTAGTTGGTTATTTAACGACAAACAGATAAAAAACAGGACTTTTTAGTAATTTTAATAGTTCAATATGAACCAAAATGGCAAATTGAAATTCTGAATCAATGAATCATGGCTAAAACTATGAACATAAGTTCGGGATTATTTTTCAACGTTGCCTTAATTGTGCTTCTCAGTGCAGTACAGGGCCTGTATCAATGAATTGATGCCTTGAAGCTAATGAAATGAATTCCTGTTAAATTCAACCTACCTAATTCTACTTGTACTGTATGTATACAGCATATATATATATATATATATATATATTAGATTTTGAAAGGGACAACATACAGACGTGCCATGACCACCTGGACAAGACTATTGACTGAAACTTTCACACGTAGTCAGAAATGAAGGTCATGGACAGTGTGACTGGGGGTGGAGGTG
>NC_048429.1:2668926-2687862 GCF_013103735.1 Etheostoma cragini
GGGGGGGGGGGGGGCTTGTGGGTGTAAAGGTCTCCCACTCCTCACTCCCCCATTAGCTCACATCCCCTCCTCCTCGGGCCAGAGAACAATCAGCCTGGCGTCTGATACTTCCTGCCCGGCAATAATTACCCCACCTAATTAAAACTTAATTGCTGGCCTCTCCGACCGCCATCTTAAATGAGCAATGGGAGCCGGGGCGGGGGCGTAAGCCTGCTGGGATGTTTGTGTGGACGGCAAATTGGTTTATCCCTATCAGATTCCTCAGTCCCTGGCCGGCGCACGCTACTGCACCGCTCGACTGCCCAGAAACAGAACGAAAGAGAGAAGGCTTAATGTGATGGAGGCCAGACAAGGCCTAATGAGATATACTTTTTTTCTCGCTTCTTTAAACCACACTTTCATTCACAGTTTCGATTAGTTGGCTTGAAGGAGCAGGAAGAGGCCTGTCTAGCCAGGTTTTGTGGAGCGAGTGATGAAAAGTTTGCCTTATGCGAAGGGAAAGAAAAGGCAAGAGGAGGAGGGGGCAGAAAGAGAGAGAAAGAGACAGAGATAAGGAAGTTAGGATTCATGGCCCCACTACAAAATCATCAGGGGTAAATGAAAGAGGAAATGCTGCGTTAATCGCTATGGATTCTCATAATTGTTACGATTAAATTTCATAATTGACTAATGGCCAGCTGCGGCTTACATTACACGCAGGATAAATACATCACATTAAACATGCAAGCTGAGAGGAGATGAGTAGAGATGGATGGATAGATAGGACAGGATGGATAGATGGACATGCACACCAGGCTTGATAGGCCTGCAAGGAGTGAGCAACTCATGGATAAAATGCTGCAGGGAGCTTGGGAGGACATGAGTGAGAGCAACAAAGGTAAAAGGTGTGAGTGTGGTGGAGAGAGAGGAAAAAAATTGGTGTGGAGATAGAGGAAGTGATAAAAAGGTGGGGATAGAAAACGATAGAGATGTGGAAGAAGAGGGAATATTCACGGCCCCCGGGTGGTATTAGGCCGGGTGCCAGGGTGTGTGTTTTTCCATGTTTGTGTGCTCTCCGTCACTCTCCCTATTTCCTATGAACTCTGATTTCCCTAAACCCCATCTCTCGCTCTCACCATCCTTCACTCTTGTACTCTCTTCGCTTTTGCCTCCCTTTCTTCATCTCCATCCCAGGGAAACAAGTGAAAGGCAGGTTGTGATGAGCAGATAGCGGGGGGGCAGCAGCGGGCGGAGGTGGATGTATGGAGGGAGAGCGAAAGTTGGAGGGTGATTAGAGAGAGATGACAGGTGACATCCATAAAGGGATTACGAAGCGGGCCTCAAAGACAGGGCCCTAATCCTGGCTTTGTACAGGCACAGATAAACAGCTCCACTGATGGCTTGCTCTCTTAAAAAGTGAACATGAGCTACACAAATAACTTCCTAATTCCCCCTTTGTAGAAGTGAGTGCACGCTACAACACAAATAAGTTCCCTAATTCTTCCTTTGTACAAGTGAACCCAAGAAGCACAAAATAACTTGCTCTCGAGGTGTTTGTGAACAGGATGCTCTATAAGAGGGAAGCGTGAATGTGGGTGTTTGTGTGTTTGCGGGGTGGGGGGGCAACAGAGTGTAGATATGTGTCTTGGAAATGTGTGATTGTAGTTGGTAGCATGTTGTTGTGACTTTTGAAAGGTTTACAAACTTGCATTTAACAGAAATGCCTAGGAATGAGAAATAAAATGGAATAATAATTCAAGTTTTTGAACACGCGCACAAACACACACACACACACACACACACACACAAACACACACACACACACACTGGAACACACTCAGCTGTCAGTTTGTGGTCTAATTAAGCGTTACATTAAAGACAGGGAGGGAGTCAAACATGTTTGCGCGCACACACACACACACACACACACACACACACACACAAACACCTGTGATGCTCAGACAGGAAAGACCACCAACTGAAAGTCTGGTTTCCCATGTAGGGGTTTGTGTGTGTGTGTGTGTGTGTGTGTGTGTGTGTGTGTGTGTGTGTGTGTGTGTGTGTGTGTGTGTGTGTGTGTGTGTGTGTGTGTGTGTGTGTGTGTGTGTGCGTTGTACATATGTTCCTAAACTCAGCGGATTTTCAGTATTTGTACACAGCCTCTATTTCACCAAAAATCCAAAGAGGTAGCTTAGTTATTGTCTAGTTCAACACACATGTGCTTCTAACCTTTCACACAGTTTGAACCTTATTAATTCAGTCAATATAGAATTTGTTTATCATTGTCAAATGAATGTTCTTGGTTGATTACCTTACACAAAGTGGAAGCGTCTCTCTGTCTCCATGGGTGATAGAATGTTTGTGTTCCTCAAAATAAAAATCACATTTCCCAAGAAGCTTCCTGTGACTAACAGCACTCTTAGGTGAGATGTTTGAGTCTGTAACACATTAAGAAAATTCATTGTCATTTTGGCCTTGGCAAACTCATCTTTTCAGACCCAAATAAGTGATGCAGGAAAAAAAAAAGGTTTTACCAGCCTAGTGAAACCTCTGTGGCACAGTAACAAATGTAAGATAAAGAATTCTTGGCCCTGTAGTGTACTAACACGCCAACATTGCATATTAAATGTTATTATTTTAAAAAGCTAACTTTAGAGACTGTAAACATGTATGAAAAATATGGATCTGAAGGACTTTGAGCACCATCTACACCATGGAGTCCTGGAACACCACACGAACACACCATAGGCAAAGCTTTAGCAATAGGAGAACATGCAGAGGGAGAGAGTGAGAGACAAGAGTAGAGGCTGAATCCCTTGGAAGATGAACATCCAGATCCAAAACATCTGGAATGAGGCACCAACAGCAATGGGAGAGGAGGGAAGGGGGGTCCCAGGATGGCGGATGGTCTAGCCCAGAGTAGCCTGAGTGAAAAGAGAGTGCAAGGAGGAGACAATTGGGAGAGAGACACAGTGTGGATGTGCTTGTGGGACAACAAACAGAGGTTTAGAGAGAGGCAGTGGTTTCCAGAAAGTTTCCGGTATTTTCAACAGCAGGACGAAGCATGGCTGCGGTTTTTCCAGGAAGGGGAAAACGGCTTTTTTTAGCCGGTCGGCTGCAGAAAGAAGGCTAGTTAACAACAAAACCAAATCCCTGCTCTCTACAATAACTCATCATTACCCCTCACCAGTAAGAGACCAGAGACGATTAGTTTATCTTCATGACCTTCCATTTCTGGGATTGCTCCATTGCCCCCAGTAATTCCGCCGTGTTTCCTTCATTTCATCCTTTTGCTTTCGTTGTGTTGTAATTTTAAAGATCCCATGGCATGAAAATTTAGCTTTATGAGTTTTAACATTAATATGAGTTGCCCCAACCAGTCCATGGTCCCACAGTGGTTAGAAATGGTGATAGGTGTAAACCGAGCCCTGTGTATCCTTCTCTGCCTTTGAGAAAATGAAAGCTCAGATGGACCGATCTGAAATCTCACTCCTTATGAGGTCATAAGGACAAGGTACCCTCCCCTTTCTCTGCTCGGCCCGCCCAGAGAATTGTGCCCGCCCATGAGAAAGAGAGAAACATCATGGCTTTCAAACGAGCAAAGTGGCAGTTGTTTAAGGCCACACCCCCCAGCTTCCACTCCGTGCGGGGCCTAGCAACGCCCATGACGATTGTCTTTAGTTTAAAGAAATGCCAATAGACGAGAGCCCGTTTCTCTCCCATCCTGGATTGCTGTATGGACTAGCCAGACTAGCTCCTCCGCAGTGCTGTGGAGAAAAGTCTGGCAATGCGAGACTAAGAGACGATTCATTATTGCTGACTCAACTTTCCGGCTACTGTCCTGTCTAAGCTTTCTTTTGTGATCTCTGACTGCCATCAGACCTGTGGATGAGGCTGGACTGTTGTGACATCTAAAGTGACAGACGGACATGTGTCTCCAGAAGACACACCCTAGCTACAAAGGTGAAAGTAAAGCTAAGATCGTTTTGAGAAAAAAAGAGTAGCAGGTCTAATATGATATGGACCCAGCTCAGGGAGAGTAACAGGATAGATGAGAAGCAGATTTAAGGAAATAAAACAGAGAATCGTGGAGGGAGAGACTAATTGATTTCACGTAATTAACAATAAGGCGGACTACAAGCAATCCAGTACAGCAACAGTTTATTATACACTTTACACATTTGTCTTAAAAAGAGGTACTGTAACAGTGGTTGGTGAAGTTAAAAGTGTTACACAGTTCGCAAAACTCACTCATATGTCCCCCACCTGTGAAGGAGTCTAACAACCACAGGGTGGGACCCACTTTCGTTAACAGATAGCGTTCTGATTACAACCTATCAGACTGGCTGTGATAGCTGCGTGGCTCCCTCTGGCCTTCTCTTTCTTCCTTTAAATATGCACGGTCAAATCTCTATCTGCTATTTCACACTTTCTCTTTCATCACCCTCCATTACCTGGTAATGAATAGATCCTTGCTCTTTCTTCTTTCCCCTTTCTGTTAACTTCATGCAAATGTAGCTGTAGTCCCTCCGCCACCGACACATCGGCAGTTTTGTGAGGTATATAAAAGTACAGGAGAGCAGAACGGGAGGTTTGGCTAATGACTTCATTTTCTTTTTCATGGCGCTTTCAGTGCGTCGGCAGCGGGATTCCTCCCCTAAAGCACTGAGTTGGTGACACACATTCCATAATATGAAACGCACAGGCTAAAAGAAGCATGAGTAGATTCGTGGAATTGATGCAGAAACAGGTCAAGCATTGATTGTACGGCTATTTTGAGGGTTTTTAAATGCATTGATACTGAGAGAGGTTGAGTGTGGGTGTGACCAGGGAATAGGAGAAAAATAAGCAAACAGCGGCTACAGACGCTCGCAGACACATAAACACCCATCTCTGTCACTCCCGTGTTACACACTCGTACACACACCTCAGCCCCCTCTAATAATCCACTAATCCTGTTTATCATCAGCCAGCTCTTCTTAGTGCGAGCGATACATGAGAGAAATCACACTCACAAACACACTCCAATGTGCAGAGCCGAGATACAGTATAAATACACACATCTCTATTTCTTGATTTCTTCCTCAATCTTCACTCCGTTTTGCTATTTTGCTCTACGCTCTGTTATGCATCAGCTATGCAGTTACACATCACAATCCCACATCAATGCCCATCCTCTCAGAAATAGGAGTGTTTGCGTCTTGCTTCTGTCTGAAGAGTTTCACTAAGCTGTAGAGAGCTCACATCTTCACCCCCCTCATTGCTTTTTAACTCCACATGCACGCACAGAAATTTAGATACTTCCTTTTAGGACATTGCAAGTAAATTTCGCCTTAAACTACAGCTGAACTTTTTCTTCCTTCCTAAGGAAAAAACACATTTTCTACAATATCCCAGTCTGAAAATAGGAATATAAGGTATAATCACAGATGATCCTGCCTTGGCAACCTAAGAAGGCAATAAATCTATAATTTTCATATTTCTCTTTTGGGATACTTATTCTAGTAAGGGCTAAGTAAGTTTTAAATATAGCCTTAATCGTTGTTTGTCAGTTTATAAGGTAACCTTTAGTGCTTAAGGGGTCATTGGAGGAATTGCTATTTGGTTGTTGAGAAGTACAGAGCAGGTTTACTGAAGCCTAGTATTGTGTAGCTTTTGCATGGCATATATTTGAAGGGAAAAAGAGATTGGGGAGGTGGGTGAGGAGGATTTTAGGAGGGAAACGCCTCGGTTTCACAAAGGCAAAACGTACCTTAACGCAGCAGGATTCTGTTATAGCGACAGCTCTCTGCAAGTTCCAGCTTCATGACCCACAGAACTTTCAAAAAAGCACAGTCAGAGTTTGGTTTGACACCTGAAACAAAACACCATGTCAAATGTCTGAGCTAAAGTGCTAAGCCAGTGTTTTTTTTTCCATGTGCAATGATGCATAGTAGTGAGAAAAAGTTTTGAGGAGCTAATAAAGCCATGCGGGCTCTTGCACAGGTATGGAAAGTCTTCAAAAGTATTGAAAATAAATTCAAACTCAAAGTTTTGAAAACTACATGCGTAATATGCACTATAACCAAACATATTTCCAAACTTACAATGGCAAAGTTTGCATGCAGATGTTCATCAAGTAAAATGATTTCCATGCTAACCATCGAAGTTCAGCATTAGCATGCTAACATTTGCAAATTTGCACTGTGCACGTCTGAGGCTGATGGGAATGTCATTAGTGTTGCAGGGATTTGGACGTAATTCAATCATAAATCATAGGTAAATCAAAGTATTGGGACAAGTTTTAAAATTTGACCTGCTGATGGCTAAAAGTTACTGGATCACCAAATATATTACAATCCATCCTGAGGGTAGCATGTCTGTACCAAATCTCACGGCAATCCATCCAACAGTTGAAGACATATGTAAAACACTAAAAATTGGAAATATCTAGTGGAAAGGTCCGAGGATGAAATCAGTATGACTCATCCTCTGGGGACCATGAGCGTTGTCTTATGCTTGTTAAGACAATTCTGGAAAGTATTGGACTGACCAAATATTCCACTCTAGTTACAAAGCTGTACACAGTAAAGTATGACTCTTTGAAATGATGTGTGCAAGTTTTTACTGAGTCATTTACACCAAGTCCCTGTAAGATTTCCCACAGTTAACATATCTGCACTCAGTTCAGCCCCTTTCTAATTAATGTGAGTGATGGCTTGGCAGCGGGTGAGCTGTTCAGCCATTTATCTGTTGCCACCATCAACACCTACTTTATGACAAATTACATCCACAACTAGACCAGGATAGATGGAAGTGATGATAGAACTGCATGCAAGTATTTGCAAAGAAAGAACAGCATTGGCTTCAATTCCAATGTTCCTGTTGTAATGTGTTTTCTCTTAAAAAGTGGGCCACTTTGATGTCAGTCCAAGTGTGCTCAGAGGCCACAGAGGCCTCGGGGAAGCTCAGAGGTCTGGTCACTTAGGGCTACTTTTAAACAGCGGGGGGCCGTTTCCATTTCCTGAGTTCAGGAAGCTCACTTTTAAGGAAGCTCCGTGGGTTCGATTTCTCTCATTTCCTCCTCTGACACCATTCCTGGTTGGAGTGCAGGAATGCAGGCTGGGGAAGCACCTCGGCGGCATCCTGTGGACTGTTTCTTAACACCGAGAAATAAGACATAAGCACAGCGGCGCAGGATGGATTCATTTATTGCGGCTGGAACCTTGAGGTGAGACGCAAATTTCCCCTACAATCAGCATGTGTGCTCAGTCACAATTAGGCTTCTGAGATACTTTCTCAACTTTAATAAGTGAAAAAGAGAAGGCAATACGGTGTTAAATACAGCACATGGACCATCTAAGCTGACATAACCCTATTATACACACATACACTAACTGTCGCATACACATCCTCGGACACACACATGCACACACACAGTAATTTCCTCAGATGGCCTGTAATCTTGCAGGCCTCCATCTCGGAGGCTTAGCCCAGTGGACTGGGGCAGCCGCTGCCAGCTTTCTACCCAGGGCGGGGGCCCGGAGGGGGGTTACAGGGGAGCCGCGGGGCCTGGAGGAGCCCCACATGGATTGTATTTGGGAGCCTGAGGCATGAAATGGAATAGGTTTAATCTGTTATCACCTGCAGGGGAGCGTCAGGGCCAGCCACTGACAGATAGAGCAGTTAAGGTGGTGGTGGTGGTGGTGGTGGGATGGAAGGGGCGGGGGGGTCGCAGCACCTCAGTCCCCGCTGGTAAATGAAATATCAGCCACTATAGGCGGAGAGTGATATTAGTTTAATTTCTCCGAAGCTCATCTCTTCTGCCTCCCTGCCTGCCTCTCACCCGCGCTCCCTCTCCCCCATATTCAAGATTCAACAGTCAACTTGTGAGAGATTCAGCTTGGCCGCCATATTAATGCTGGGGATTCGTCTCTTTGTCCGCAGCATGCCAATTTCTCAGAGGTATTGTTGTGATATTAAATCTCTTTTAAAAAGCCCACTTATTCATCTGTTTTTTTATCTTCATCCCCTCCCAGTGTTTTATTACTTACTATTCGTGTCCAAAAAAATGGATTCACAATCATATCACGATTCAAGCTCTACAGATTCAAAATCGATTCATAGAACAGAAAATGTAGCTTTTGTTTTGTAATGCCGTTTATACTATCACATTGTCATTATCTAATGTTGAGCCTAAAAAGCGATAATGAATCGAATTGGGACATTTTTCTAAATCGTGCACCCCTACTCAAGACTGGTCTGGGTCTCAGGAGTACTTTTTGAAGGTCTCACCTCGCATCTTGTCTCTGTCTCAGATAAAGATGACTCATGATTTTATTTCAAGACCACAACTGCAGGGATATCACTAAATTGCCTGATTTATGTGTTAACGTCATTACTTTGATTGGATGTAAAACTTCCTGCTTCCGTGCAACCAATAACTTCTAATCATTTCTATTTTGAAATTTGTAACTTTTATTCCCTTCTCTCCGGCCCTTAACACACACTCACAAGAAAGTGAATGCTGGCAGCCTGGGAGATGTCAGCCTATCCTCGGTAATTACATTTGGCCATTTAATCCATAAGGAGTTTTTTTTCCCTCTCAAAACAACATCTAAAAAGTAAACGAATATTGGCTAGTTGTGTATATTATGGCAATAAAAGAGGTGAGTAAAGAAGAACATTAATTCATCATTTTTTATGGGAATGTGGATCTTTCAGATCAATTTGAGCAGTGGCTATGGTTTGCATTTTCCACATTTTATTATGTCATACAGTGTGGGACTCGCTCCGGTCTCGTCTTGACTTGGTCTCAGCCCCTCAAAGTCTTGATCTTGTCTCGGTCTCTATACACTCTGGTCTTGTTGATGACTTAGTCTCGGTTTAGGTGGTCTTGACTAAAAAACTGTCTTCTCTAGGGCTACACAATATACCTTTTTTTTATCATTGCAATTTAAACTATAAGCATATTGCTAAAGGTTGCGAAATATTGCAAAAAGCAGTCTGAGTTTTAGTTGCTAGAAAATGTCAGTGGAAAACTGCACTTTAAATGTAACTTGTTTTTGTAAAATGTAATGTCCCTTGTTTTTAGTGCTGACTTTCATATTCAATTCCATGTTTAATTTGTTTAGCAAAAGAATGTTTAAAACAATTTCCTTTCAATTATTTTAAATTCAACAGTTAGTTGTAGTTTAGCTGAATACTGAAACCAGCAGAAGTGAGTACAGTTTAATATCTTCTTTTATTTATCGCAAGTCACAAGTGTAGTCATACAAAAACTGGCCATTAACGTTCGCTGAAAGACACATTCACATACCTGTGTTTGTGTTGCTTGAAATGACGGATGAAGTTGGATGCTGTGGTCCTCGTGTCCGTTATTTTGGAGTTGCAATCCTTGCACACCGCTGTTTTTTTTCTTTTCTTTTTACAACGAGCATCTACTAACAACTTCACATATCCGAATTTTCCTATATTGGGCGCAATCCCTCCATGACATCTGCCTTTTACGTTTACCTCTGCTGGTCTGCCACGCTCTAGAAGGTTGCCTAGCGACTTGGCAGGGTGGTGCGTATAGCAGGAAAATGTTCCGAAAACAAGACGTAAGTTGTGTATATGTGTATACGGCCCGGCTATTACATTACTAAAAAGTGAAATCCTTTCAAGTCTTAAGTCAAAATTGAGTCTCAAGTCTTGACTACCAAGTCAATTCAAATCAAGTCATTTATCAACGTAAGTCAAGGAAGGCTCGAGTCCACATATTGGCGACTCGAGTCAAGTCGTGTGACTCGAGTCCCCAACTCTGCAGACTCCTCATGAAGTGGGTGATCAGAACAGTTAAGAATGAGGTGAACACAATTTTAAACAGCAATGACAGTAGGTACATTGTAGATTCTTATAAAGCCAGATGGTATTTCTTGTTTTCATGGATCTCTCCCCTGCATCAACTGATCTTGTTAAACGCAGGTTTGAGAGAAATGCAATTAACTTGTAGTAGTTTGGCGACGCTGACATCTCGACCACAACTTCCTGTGAAAGAGAGAGAGAGAGGGAGAGAGAGAGAGAGAGGTCTGTTCTGGGGGCGTTGGAGAGGTTGAAGGGAGGCAGTGTTTTTTTGAAAGCAGCTTTCACACTCCTTGAAGTGGCTCACCGTCTCTGCTACTGTACTGAGAAGAAGAAATGAAGGCTAGGAGTGGGTGAAGGTTATGAGGTAGAAATTGGCAACCGGGGGAGGGATAAATGTTGGGAAATTGTGGCATAAAAACCAGTAGTGGAATGTAACTAATTAGATTCACTCAAGTACTGCACTTAAGTACAAGTTTGAACTACTTGTAATTTACTTTGCCACTTTCTAAGTGGCAAAGTAAATTACAAGACAAATATTGTATTTCTTGCTCCACTACATTAATCTCACAGCTTGAGTTAAAAGTTACTACTACAAATTAAGATGTTTGCGCAGAAAGGGTTCTAGTAACATTTTCAATTCTGCACTTTTACTTGTATTGGATTCAAGATTCAAGATTCAAGAACTTTATTTGCCATTTGTGTTTTCACACATAGGAACTCTTGTGCAGTAGTTACTCAGAGTCATGTTGAGTTTAAAAAGACACATCAAGCATTTACATAAAAAATAAATCAAATTTCACAAAACCAGTAAAAAGTACCAATCAAAGTACTTGTAACAGTGTGGTTTTGGTACTCCTTCTTAAGTATAGGATCTGAACACTTCTTCCACCACTGTTTAATAAGTACCCGTAACAGAGGAAGCTTTATCTCCCATCACATTCACCTCTGCGTGAGTCTGCCACACAATTTCGGATGTTATTGCTATTTTTCCTCTGCAAGTCAATAAACCACAAACCCCTTTAATAATGTATACACGCCTTTTCAGCTTCATATCTATATAGGAGGTAATGTTGTGTTGCGGGCTGTTTGTATGTTATGGAAAAATACTGCGCTGGCTGGCAGATTGCACCACTGGAAGTGGCGTATTCACCTTTTTTTTTCAATGTTTTTTTTACGAGGCAAGTCATTTTTCATGTTTCAGCTGACATAGCTGTAAAAATAGGTGTGGTTGAGAGGTTGATATTCTCACCTACACATGTTTACAAACTCCTACTCCTCACACACATGCACACACAGATACAATGTAGACACACACACTCTGTTCCACTTTACCGACAGCCCACGCTAACACAAACAGATGTGCCACAACAGAGAGAGAGAAATATTCCATTTCACACATTTTTGCTCAAGTTTATTGTCGTTGAATATCACCAGTAGGCCTTTAAAGGTTCATCACACCCAAATAAATTCCGTTACTCACTCAAGTCTGGGTGAAAAAATACATTCAGCTGCAGAAGGCCCCAAACAGCAATACAAAATCCACACAGAATCCATGCAGAATGTGCTGTTAGTAGCACAACAGGTTCCTATGCGGCGACAGCACAGCAGGTCCAGCATCCCCAGACACCTGTCACAAGTGACTTATTACAGGATTAGGTTATAAAACAAGGCTCCTGCAACCGCACTGCGTATTTTGCCATGTGACACCGTGTACTTGTCAATCAGTGCAAACAGCTGCAGATTCTGGAACAGAACTGAAAATATAATCAACTCTAATGCCAGTTTCTTCCTGCATGACAACTTCCATTGAAATTTCCTTGAGTTAACTGTTTTTGTTTTGTTAGCACTGAAACAATTCTGTAGAACATTGTTTCTCACGTTACAAAGTTATTTGTCACGCAGCAGTGATGACACAGGAGTGACACATCTTGCTCAACGGCTGTCTAATGCATTGTAAATGAACCACGGGCGAATGGAGTGAGGAGGACAGGTAATGAGGACAGGAAGGGGGGAGCAGAGTGAGGCATGTGGGTTATGGAGGGCAGGGTTGGCCATACTGTAGCTAAGTAAATGGCTGACTAGTGTTACAGTAGCATGATGCCGTATCAACTCTCACGCTATCTCCATCCAGATCGTATGAGGAAGCCCCGACCAAGAACAACAAGATTAGTCAGTAATCAGACGTGATGCGATACTCGGTACACTCCACTGAGGAGACAGAATGTAGACATGTTGGTTTAATAGAGCGGTGACAAAGATCGCAAAAAGTCAAACATGTGTACATCTACATACCACAACAGTACTTCTATAGTCTAAGTGTAGTTTAAATACTTTGTTTTCATTGCACTGTGAAAACTGTCTCCAAAGCAGCATCATGTTTAAATAAACAGGTCTGTTTTCAGCTTTGGGACAATGCATTTGTTTACATAAAACATTGGTTTTAATTGGTTTATTTAGCTGAATTTCGTAGGAGACTTTTCTCAACCCAAGAAGGATAACTTATTTCTTCAGTTTACCATGATACCTAATTTTCATTGAGGAGCTTATTTTACCAATTTTGCAAAGGATATGGATATGTTCACCCAACTTGAGGGTGAACATCATCATGCAAAAAAAAATTCCTCAAAAGTATATGTACAGTAATGTACGCTGTTCTCCAATATATATACTAAAAGTGTGAGTTTGTGTTTAAAATGCCCCAGTAAGGGTAATATAGGTTCATGAACCTACCAATCTACATGGAAATTTGGCACCCTGACCAAAGATTTGTAAGTGTAAACAAATATCCTCCCTGCGTTTTTTCTTGTGTGCAGTTTCTGCAGTTAGTTCTCCATTCTTTTAAATGCAAAACACTATGTTACCACTTCCTGATGATGCTGTTCCAAGTGCTACACCTGATAGAGGCAAAATGCCACAGAGTTATTAATGTCCCCAAAGCCCTCGCCATGACATAATCACAGCAGTTGCAGGGTATGGACTAGTGTGTGACATGCAAAGCATCAAAACCCTGACCTCGAGACAGACATGTATCGTACAGACGCACAGTCCCAAAAATGGCCCGTGCAATGACGGACCTGCTACGTGCACATGTTCACACATATTGCCCCAGTGGGTTAAGAATGAGAAGGAAAACACTCTTGTGTGTGTGTGTGTGTTGGCAACCCCACTCCGCTTCCTTATTTTGTGTGTATCTGTGTCTGTGTGACAGCTCAGCGATGAGGGCTGGCTGCTGACGAGAGTCTTTCTCAGCAGCTCTCTGTTTGGAGTGTCAACATGTCAGAAATGGTGAGAAAGCCCCCGTGTGCACAGCAGCGACGGGCTCCATTGTTTTGGTTCTCAGGGTAATAATAGCTGATGATGAGCCAGGTTAACTTTAGCTGATTTGCTGGCGTGCAGGTGGTTGGCCAGAGCAAGACACACTGGGGTTGTCTTTTCAAAGTAGGCTTTCTGCCACTTCTCAGGAATGAACAAATGACAAAAAGAAACTTTGCTGAGGACTTCCCACTAGCATCAATCGAAATGAATTCCACATTTTCCATCACCAAACCGAGATGGGGATGAAACAAGATAAGATGATGCGCTTTTACGCCTGAAATTATAGTTGCATTCGAGGAAAATTAGAAGAAACAAACACGCAAAGAACTCCCTGAAAGCCACACCAACTGATAAGGCCTCAGTCTGCTGCCCTACTCTCTATCAAGCCCATCAAACCACTATAACGCTCACTATATATAATTATAGAACGACATAATCTCATTATGTCATGGTACATTACTAAACCTCGTTAGCCCATTAGCTCCTAGCGGCCAAAGTGATTAGTCATGGAAGGCCCCGCCCTTTCCTGTACTCCCACTCACTCGGAGAGGAAGCAGGAAGCCGCTCACATGTCACTCATCCCCAGACAGGAAGTGCCTGGGAGATGGCCACTCTTTAATGCTGTAATTATTGTAACTATTGTTTGGATTGATAATCACGCTCATTACAGAGAAATGGGGGCAGTGGGGGGGAGGAAGGAAGTCGGGAAGCTCTTAGGCTACATGTTTGAGGCCACGGTTCGTTCCGCGGAGGTCTGACGGACGGGGTGAAAGGAGGGAACGCGGAGCTCCGGAGGGATGTGTTGCCGCTCGGGTGCATGGGAAAGCTTGTTTGTTAGAAAAGTTTGCATTTGATCTGGGTTTCACAGACTAATTATCTGGGCCGGTGCTTCCAGGGAGAGGAGCGATTTACACGAGCTAGGGGTCAGGACAGGACAACACTCAGGCCAGTAAAAAGAGAATATTCAGTCATAAATATTGTTTTTCTTTACTCCACTACATTCATGTGACAGCTGTAGGTACTGATTGATTTATAAACTTAGACTTTACAGCTGGAGATAAGGTCCTAAAGTGTCAACTTTTAAAGACAAACAGCTCAATATCCCAGTGACTTTTTGACCTTTCTCAACCTTCTTTATCTTCCTTTTTATCTTTCTTCCTTCTTGTCTCCCATCATACAGTATTTTCTTTCTTCTGCCCTCATTCCATCTTTCTTCACTTTACAGGTTTTACCATACAGTGAAATTAAGCCCTGCTCTTCTTTACAAATGTTTGGAACCACTTGTTGTAGCCGAGGAAAAAAAAAAGCTAAAGCAAGGTGTTGAGTTACACTTTACAAGAGAAACAAATCAGAGGCTTTAGGGGAACAAAGTAAAAGTAAACCGACAAAAAGAAAAATGAAACAAACAGTAAATGACACTATGGAGAGAAGACAGTCAGGTTGTCGACTTATAACAAAGTGCGAGGCATGAAGCTCACGGAATAAAACAGGAATTGCTGCTTTCCCCGCCAACGTTGTCTGTGCATCTGCAGGGTGGGGGGGTGGGGGGTGGGGGGGGGGGAGCCCACGTAGCACACCTGCTCATCAATTACATGCTGGTAATTTCTGCATGTAAGCAGGTCGTTAAAACGATGGCAGGGAGGAACTACTCATTTTCTTCTGAGAGGGGAGAAATTTGCTCTGGGATAATAAAAAAAAAAAGAAGAAGAAAAAAAGAAAACCTGTAATTAGAGCAGCTGTCAGCCGGCAAATATCACACACTGCCGTGGCATTGATTGTACAACCTTGCCAAGCACAAATAGAGGAGTGGCACTGATTACCTCCAATTATTTATTTATTTATTTTATAAAAACTCTCGGTACCTAATCCTCCACATACGTGTAGCCATTGCAACACTGCTTTACTTTTCCCCTCGGATAATTAGATGCAGAACGCATTCAGAAAAACAGGATTGCTGCAAAGTGAACTGAAACAACGTTGAATCAACGACTTCTGTTCAATGAATCAGAAGTTAGTGAGAATAGATCTCATTTCCCCACTTTTGAGCCAGAATTCGCCACTTTTAGATGTGAAAAATGTTTACCACAACTTTTATTTTATGTTTGCACTGATCTAATTGGCTCAGTTAGGATTGTCTTTAGTTGGTTTAGAAGGCATTTTTCAGTTCAGTGTGAATGTGTTAAGAGCATTTTTGTCGTCTAAAACATGTACATACGTAGCTCACATACCTCAGCGTTTAAGGTGGAATATTTAAGGTGGCGTGCTTCTGTATGCATATAGAGTGACCTCTTCCCCCGCTCCTTGAGAAACGAGCCTGTCAAGTTACACACACACAAACCCACACACACACCTCTTCTCCTCCACGTGTTCGACCTTAAAACAACAAAAAGGAGACATTAACATTTGACCTGGTGTCTAATCCTGGGACCTGCTACTGTTCCTCACATTGTTTCCTAATTGTGTCCCTTCTCAATTGTTCCTTCTGTGTCCAGGATGATTTGTGTGCCTTTTTTGAACAAGTAGTCGCAGGAACTTAAAAAAAACATCAGTTTAGAACTATACAAGATACAAAAGTGATAGCTTAGTTTGAGGTAATTGTTTTATTTGGGATGTTTGAATTGACACAGTTGACACAGGAATTTCTACTTTTGAGAAAATGTTCTGTGTCCATACTACGGTCTGTTTCTCCATAACTGGGAACTGGGAGCATTCGGTAGGTACCTCAAACTTCCTCAAACTTCACCCTGATAGTTCCTGGGCCATCAGAAAGTCCCATCTCAGAAGCGGGGACTTTATAGAGGGCAGCAACTATGACCCGTGATCCAAAATGTGACCCAGGTTCCTGCTTTTGAAATGCAGGTAAAGTTCCTGTAAAAGTTCTTCTTGGTTCCAGTAAATATTCCTGTGGTCAAAAAGGGCTGTTATTGGTCTCGTTCCCTGACTCAAAGAGTTTAGAGATGGATGAATGGGACAGAAGAATGTCTTTGATAAACACACTCATGGCCCTTTAGGGTAAATGAGCTTATTAGGCAAGAAGGAACACACACACACACACACACACACACACTCTGGGGTCGGCTGATTACAGGGATACGTTAGCCCCCTGGGGCCGGTCCATTCACTGTGGGGTTAGCACACATTTATGGTATTTACATCCATTAGCATTGCTAAGGCTCTGACTGAGGAGTTTGTTTAGTCCTGCTGGGGGCCACCAGTCCTCCGCATCCCTTAAGAGCCGACTGGCCCGACCTGCTCAGCTCTGACCAGGGTGTCGCTGTGTTTGTGGATGTTTCAGGTCCGTCTACCTGGGCTTCACTGACATCTAAAAGGTCCGAGCCTTTCAACTAATCACACCTGGTGATCATTACTGTCCCCACCTTCTATTGAAGCAGCTCTTTCTTTTTCCTTTCTCCCTCTCTGCTGTGTGTCTCTCCCCTCGTCCTCATCCCGAACCCCTTGTAATTATTAATCATGAAGACTTACATTTTTGTCCACATTTTGGGATTAATTATAGTGATCATTAGTGAAGAAAAAAAAGAAATGATTGAATCATACGTCAGGGATTCAATAAGTAAGAACGGATGGGAAAAAATAAACGCGTCCATAAATAAGGTACCACTAAAGACAACAAGGGAAATAAAGTGTACGTGTGTTAATAGAAACTGAATTTAAATTAAAAGCTATAAGCAACCTATTTTTAATAGAGCAAAACTATAATAATAATTGAATAACATTTTTTGAATGAAAGATGCACAAAAGCAAATAGACCTGTACAATTCTGTTTGTTACAAATTTCAAATAATGTCAAATGTATTTCTATGTATAAAAAAATAAATATTTTTTTGGTTTTCATGTATTTTATTTTGAAACGCCTTTGAACATGTGTTTTACAGTTTAGTTAGCATGTGCTGTTTTTGTGTATTTTGACTGCTATAAATGTTTGTTTTGCTCATCAGAAAGAGCTCAACAACAAATGTAATGAAATAATAATAGGTTAAAAAAAGGACTCAGGTTCTCCTTTCCCATCAAATCCCTGAAATCAAAGATAAGGATCCGTTTGTTTCTCATTACGCACGCCTGATGTAACAGGTCAACAAGTCAACCTGCCAAACAATAGAGCTGGAATAAAACTACACAGGCAAAATTAACATTATGAGTGTGTGTGTTCGCCTCCCTCTGACTGCACTGATGGCTCTGTATGGGCTGATAGTTGGCGTCGGGGCCCCCTGCTCAGCCAGAGCCACAGAAGACAAATAGCCAATTTGGTTTTATTGTGCTGCTAGAGGTCCACTCGACCCCAGAGACAGATGACAGAGCAGTGGAACACAGAAACACAGGAGGAGGTAAAAGAGACTCAATACAGTCAACACAAATACCGCCAAAAAAACCTGCTAGCACCGGCACGCCCAATGGAATACACTGGTCCTTTTAAACACATCTAAAACCTCTCAATTTTTTATTAAATGTATTTTTGTCATGGTGTGGAAGTGTGAAGAAGCTTTTTGAACTCTGAAACCAAGCATGTTTGCATATGCAATCTGAAGAAGCGCTTGGATTTAAATCCGTGTACCAGTGTTGTATTGAACAGTAGCCTACTAGTAAACATAAAAATACATTACAGTATTAAGGTGCTTGTATTTAATTGAGTGTTTTGTACTTACTTTATGTACTCTACTCCCCTGCAATCAGTTTTTGTTACTTGACAAATTCCTATTATACATAGACTGTATCTTCACCAAAAAAATTATAAATTAAATATATACATATCCAACTGTATGTAAAAATGTTAAAAATAAAAAATGTAAACGTAATAGAAAAAATGATAAAATGAGATTGTCCTCTTTTAATCCCCAGAGGGGAAATTTAGGTGTTGCAGCAGCATAAAGATGGGAATAAATACAGATAAATAAAATTAAAGTGACAAGCTATGTCATACAAATCTGTGGTGGAGTGTAAACTAAGTACATTTGCCCCTTTGGTTACTAGATACTATACATTGAATTTGAAAACTTTTCTCCAATTGCATTTTACCACATGAATCCCACATCCAGACTCATTAAACCCTTTTTTCTAAAGCCCAAGTAAAAGTGGAATTCCTGGAAATACAACTTCAAGATACAAGGTTTTCACCTGATAACAGCAGTATGCTTGACATGTAAGATCTTTGTCTGATGCATAACTAAAAACTACACCAGTCAGATAAATGTAGTGGAGTGAAGGATATAACGTTCATCTTTCATATGTAGCATGTGAATATAGAGTTACACAAATGGAGATAGACCAGTAAAGTACAAGTACTACAAGTATAATTGTACTAGACTAAATGGTCTTTAAGTTCCGACTGCTCCTCCACATATTAACAAACAATACATTGGTCTAATCCTGTTAAACACGCACTCTTACAAGGCAATAAACGTCTCCACAGGCACCCCAGAACACACACACTTAACCACAAACACACACTTAAGGCCATAAACACCAGTCGGCAGGCCTGCTGTGCCGTCTGCCGTGACAGCAGTTAGCGTTAGCCATAAAGGTTGCAATCAGAGTGACCTCTACAGTACAGAATCAAGCTGAATGAGGACCAGGCCTGGCGGGCTGTAAAAGCTCTCATCACCACTGTACTCTGCTCCAAAGAGCCAAAGAGAAAGGATTGGCCCCATAAACCTCATGAGGGGTCCCTATCAGACACATTGGAGTTGGGTGGGACAGATGGAGTGCAGAGATGGGATAGGTAGGGTCTGGTGTACGTAATTAAAGCAGGAGTCAGGACTCTTGGGGAGACCACCAGATGGAGAGGAGTACCCCCCCCCCCCC
>NC_048429.1:2687962-2710095 GCF_013103735.1 Etheostoma cragini
CGAGCCACATGTAAACTAATTTCTCTCAATGAATATGTAATGGAAACTGATGAGGCTAATGACTTGTAGAGGTGACCTACTTATTTACGCCGAGAAAATGTGGATCTGAGGCTTTCATCTGTTGCACATTAGAGGAATCTAAGATTATTTCGGTGCAAGCGATGCTTGTGATATCCCAAGAGAGGCTATCGTCTCTGTGACAGCGTCCTTTCAATCTAATACAAACGCTATCTCTCCGTTGTAGCTTGGCTCGCAGAGGACATGGCAATGTGACCTTTCCGCCCATTTCTTTCTCAAGACTTTCCCACACAACAAGAAGTCTGCAAGTGCTTGCAAAGTTTGACAAAGTCAAATAAT
This sequence comes from Etheostoma cragini, assembly GCF_013103735.1. Taxonomy (NCBI): domain Eukaryota; kingdom Metazoa; phylum Chordata; class Actinopteri; order Perciformes; family Percidae; genus Etheostoma; species Etheostoma cragini. The sequence goes on from NC_048429.1 coordinate 2,688,320, forward strand.
CTACATTTCTAAACTGATTATGTATAATAAACACCGTTTTTTTATTATCAAAGTCTATAGAGACAGTTACAGAATACATGAATCAGGGAGGCAATGTAAGCCATTAGGCCATCTTCACTTGTTGGTTGCACTAAGTCAACACTGTAGCACTATGAATTACATCTATATTGAATGGACGTCCGATGCTAACATTAACTGTGACTACAGGAAGTAGGTACCCTCTAAATAGCGAGGTGGAGGGGTGGACAGAGGTGGAGTCGGTTGTCTTTTATGCAAGAGACCAAAGTTTGTCTCCCATCACAGACCTGCAATAATTGTTCACCTTTTGTTTGTAACCATAATCACAGTTTTTCCGTGAAATGTGTCAAGTGTTTTTTACCCAACCCTAACATCTATAAACACATATCTGAGACACACACACACACACACACACACACACACACACACACAGAGACAGTAATGTACACACCCTGGCCATCATTCAGTTCAATTTAATTTTATTCATAGTATCAATTCATAACAAGAGTTATCTCGGGACACTTTACAGATAGAGTAGGTTTAGTCCACACTCTATTTCCAAGGACCCAACAGTTCTAGCAGTTCCCTCCAGAGCAAGCAACAGTGCGATCATTGCCTTCTTGATGTTGATCATGTGTCTTAGGTTACTTATGAGGGGTCAGAGTCCGAGGCCTCTGCAGCCTCTGTGGGTAAACACTAACTATTGATATGAGGACTCAGCGGTCAGCCCCGTCCCAAATAAACGGTTAACTATCCCTCATCAAAGCCCTTTTCACACCCCTTTCTCCTCCCTTTTCTGACCCTCATTTGGTCTCATTAACTTGCCAGTCCTCCCATCCAGCCCTCCGCTCCCTCCCTCCTGCAGCAGAGCAGTGCTGCTATCTGCCCATCAGTCCATATTGGTCTCCTGAGAGAGCCCAAAAGCGCTGGGAACCAGGACCCCCAAACGGTTCTCTGGAGAAAGACGACAGAGTAGGACAACAGGTTAGATGATGAAAGGAATGGCCCTTTTAAAAACAGCTGGATTCATGGAGGTGGGCATTGCAGATAGCAACAGGCCCCATTGTGTCCCAGCCTCTCCTAATTAAAATGAAAAACAACCTGGAGCTGACGATAAGGATGGGATGAGTGTCATCAGTTGCAGATATGGGGAGGAGAAAATGAATAGGAACAAAAGGACAGAAGGGACGGACCGTGGGAATTATCTGATGAGCTTGACCAAACAGGACAGTAGTTATATCCTTTCGCCGCTGCTGTCCCAGGACGGGGATGTTGATTGATCAGCAGGGCTGCACATTCACGAGGGTGTTGAAGGTTGATAGCGATATTTCAAGGGGACACATTGTGATCTTTGTCAGGTTCCTACTTGTATTTTGAATTTCTATTAGAACATGTTTTCATGCTTTAATGTTTAAAAAGAACTAAAACTTAAAACTCCATTTTACTCCTGTCTCTTCAAGACCCTTCTCCCGAGAAAGCCCAGTATGCTCTGTATGGTCCTGAGTGTTTCCCGGACTTCTTCATATGCGCTCTTGGAGTCTCTGCACCGTCATTGCAGCCGGGGAAGGACAGTAATGGCACTGTGGCTGCACCTTTCACCTATATACAGTATAGCTGTGACATCACAACCGTACAGAAGTACAGCTTGAGTAAAGACACAATTTCTGAATATCAACTGTGTGATTCTCTCTGAGATGTGATTGAGAGTTTTGATACTTACACAGTATTTAGATAGCACTTCAGTCTACTTTGTAATCAAAAAATAAAATAAAATCTCACTTTTTACAATATGGTGCCTTTAATGTTTTAATGTGAAATCAGTTCTTGTGGGGGAAAAACCTCGAGTAGCATTTACTTCACAAACATAGAGAACTTTAAGTCGCTCCTCTGCTACTGAGAGAAGAAAGCACGTCATACTCTAATTACAGTTGATTTCTTTCTGTGGAACCATGGTTAAAGTGCAAACAGGAACTATTTAAAGGCAGTGTACCATGACTTCAACAAAAACAGTTGTAGCAAATATCTCCCTCGGTGACTCATTGGGAACAGTATATGTCCTGTTTGAAATTTGAAAGCATGATAGGTGCTGTGAGGCTATCACTATAACAAAATATGCAGAATTTCTTTATTAACATTATTTGACTTTATCTATTGATTTTCCCACAGTACTTAAGAGGTCAGCATGGAACCAACAATGTGACAAGTACATCCATTTCACATAGCAAAAGTGTGAGGGTTTAAACATCTCTTTCAAACTCTCCTTTTTAATTCTTTCAACTTCCATAATTGTTCCTCCGGATGTCTTTCATTTTGCCCGGATGTCCGTTACCTTTCGGTTTCTTTGTGTGGCATTTAAACTTTGGTGGATTTATGAAGACTATTGTTAACTGCTCCTCAGATCTCTGCAGGGTAAATCCAGACAGCTAGCTAGAGTGTGGGGTCTGTCCAACCTGAGTTTTCTGTTTCACGACTAAAACAACTTTTGAAAGTACACGTTCCACCAGAACAAGTTCCTACCCAAGGCTTTTTTTGCAGAGGTGCCATTACTCCGTGCTGTGCTTTGCGCTGCACAAGAGGATTGTGATTGGTTTAAAGAAATTACCAATTGCCAGTTTTTCTCCCATGCCAGAATGCTGTGTAGACCCACCTGACTCTCCTCCACCGCGTTGTGGAGTAAGGTCTAGCAATGCCAGACTACTCTTCACCACCACTTGTGTCCGCATCAGCCAAGGTTTCAAAGGAGAAGTGAAACATCCTCTGAATGAGTAATAACAAACAAAACCACCAGTTATACTCAATATAGCTTTCTCAATAAAACCTTGATTTTTTTAATTTAAAAAAAAGTCTAAGCCAGAAAACTTCCCCATGTAACAAATGGGCCTCTCACACAAAAGATGACATTTAGTCTCCACAATAACCTCTCCCTGCAATCAAGTCGCACTGCATAGTTCCGGAATATCTAAATGTTTGGGAAGGAAAGTTACATGAGTTTTCTCCATTTGCCACGTTGGTGGAGAAGGTGTCAGCCCAGGAAAAACTGTGAGCTGCAGATAGGGCTTTGAGGAAACATGGACTCTCCTCCCTGGAAATGTTCATCAGGCTTTGACCTATTTAGCCTGTGTCTTAATGAGGCGAAAAGCCTTGCTGATGGGACCTCAGACACATGGGTAAATAACACCCCGGGGAATGCTGGGAAATTAACAAAGCACATTCCAGTCTGAATCGTTTATACATAATTATGCAAAGAGAAAGGATGAAAGCATCTGTCAGAGAGGGAATCCACCCCGCAATCAAGCCAAAAACAAAACTATTGAAAAGGCAAAATGTAAACTGTTAAGTGGTTTGACCCTCAGTGACCTGAACGTTGGGAGATGTAAAACAGTCCAGGCGTTTTTGGCAAATTAGCTAAAACACATTGCAGTTATGGAAAGAAGAAGAGTCAGAGAGGGAGCGAGAGCAGCAGATTAACTTTCCTTTCATGCTCTGATTTACAGCTGTGTGTCAGGTTAGTTGAAGGAATTTAATATAAAGTGATCTATGTATCTTGGCAACAGCCTGGTGTGACGAAAGGCTTGATATGAGCACGTTTATTTCCATTTGACACCACACCCTGCAAAAAATACCAACTGTATTACACTGAGTTTATGTTTTCTTTTTTTTCAATGCTTCCTAAGAAAATTGCAATGGACAACCTTGTTTTGGGAGAAAAATATCTTAAAGATTATCCTGTAAAAAAAAAAAGGTACAATGAAACTATCTCACCCCACAGGTAAATTCAGGTTGTAAACAGTGCTCAATAATTTCAGCTAAACCTGAGTTATGAGTCATGTTTTTGCACAATTAAGGAAGCTGTCTTGTAATGTGAGCAGGGACCAAGACAAGAGCAATATCAAATACAGAATACAGAATACTACAGAAAACGCCAATGTTCATCAATGTAGAGTTGCATGCATGCACAGGATGGAATGCACCCAGACCTTCTGTCTGGGTGCATTCCATTATGTTCTAAACTGCTTGATGGTGTTTTACCCCAACGTCTCCCCCCAGGCAGCGCTGTGACCATTGACTTCAAGGCACCTGACCCTAGCCTTAACCCTAACCCTAACCATAACCATTGCTTAAAGGCAGTGCTGCTTTAAAACACTGATAAACGTTCAAAACTGCAGATAGTATCTTAAAAATATGATATTAGCCAGCTCTGATAGTTTGTTTGCTTTCATAATAAGAGCATTCAACCCGTTATCAAGTCATTCATTTGTTAGTCACACCCAAGGCATGCATGTTTTTGAAAAATAGAGGCTTTTACGATATGATATGCGTCATACGTTATGAGTTTATTTGCATATGCAGCTGGTATGGGTACATAAATAGTGGATTCACTGTAAAAGTGTCAGAAAATTGAGCAAATGAAGTGCCCAATTAGAAACTAATATTATTTAAAAATAAAATATCTTGTTATCTAGGGCTGGGCTATATGGAGAACATCAGGGATCATAATATTCTTGACCAAAAACATCGATATTGCGACAATATTGTAGGGCTAACAGTTTCTGTTTTCACAAAATAATTCTTTTTAACATCCATGCACAAAAATTGTTCATATGATATTCACTCAAAAACTGATTTTCTAAGAAAGTTAGGAGTTAGTATGTGTTTGGTATTATCAATTCAGACATTATTCTATTTCACTATGTCTCAAAATATGATTTCATCACAGTATGTTTTCGTTGAATCACGATAAATGATCATATTGAATTATGCCCCAGCCCTAGTATATTTTAGAATATTGGCTTGCCGCATCTTCTCTCCATAAAGATCAGGATCATTATTGGCATTAACCAAGTGATGTTAGTTAACCCTGAACACCCACTCCAACCTCACACACAGTCAATCAACTCCAACGGTATATCTGCAGGTAACACTTAGAAAAACAAACTCTCCACCCTCTTCGCCCCTTATTCGACACAAACCTTGGTGTGTTTGCTCTTGCTGAGAGGTGCTAACTCAGACCTGTGTCAGTTTATCTGCAGTTGACATGACTCCGTGCCATCACGCAGCCCATACAGCTGCGAGGGTGTGAATGCAACAATGGAGATCTCTCACTCCCCTGTTGACCAAAAGATAGAGGGGATGCTAACGTTAGCTCAGCTTTGCTATCACACTGCAAAGCCCTTGAGCATATGGAGGCCACAATGCATAAAACATACACACACACACACACTCACACACAAACACACACATGCACACATACAAACAAACACACAGAGATTAAATCTGGGCTGGCTACTGCTTGCCTCTCACTTTGATGAGTCAAGGAGCCAAGAGTCTGGGTGCTGGATTAAGATGGCTGAACTAGATTCACACAGGCGCGCGCACACACACACACACACACACACACACACACACACACACACCACTCTCACTCACTCCCTAGAGGGGTTAACCCTGATCCCCCATTCATTTACATTGAGTAGTATTTTTTTTAGGCAAACACAAAGACTCTCTCCACAATGGTTATATAAAAAATCCACCTTTGAGATAAGCGAGTATAAACAAACACTTAGTCATCTGTTTGGAGACCTTTCTCCCTCTCTTCTCTCCATCCCACACAAGCACCGAGGCCTTCTTTAGTCTGGGCCTGTTAATAAATTATATCTGGGGTCTAATGGAATGATCCATACTATTAGAGCTGGTGGAGGCTAGTATGACAGGGCTGTGTTGTGTTACACCGTGGAAAGCTCACTTGATTCTTATGGAAGCTGATACCAGAGGCCATTCAGTAAAAAGTGGTGAGGAGGGGATTGATGCAGATTGATTCATGGTTCAAGCATCACCTTTTCCATCTATGTCAGTCAGTAGGTCGCCCTGGATAGATGTTGTGTTCGATACCTGAGTACTTTGGGTGTGATGGCTCAAGTGTGGGGTTCAAAAACACAAATTCGGAGAAGCTATAACCAAACAATGTTTGGAATTTCTGCTTCTTAAATGACTGAAATTATCAATTGATCATCAACATTTTGCCAATTAATTTTCTGTCAGCTTATTGGTAATTGAGTCCTTTTTTCCCTTTTCATTGATTCCTCAGCTGCTCCTCTTTCCTCGTGAAATAGGCCGGCAGAAACATCCAAATGTCTGTCATTACAAAGTTTAGAAATAAAACAGTTTTGTAAACACACAAATCTGTTAGTATATCTGACTAGAGGAATGCCTGAGGTGCATTTGACAGTATGCAACTCTATGATTACTAAAGAGTATGAGTGAAAGGTAACAAGAGTGCTTAAGTATCCACCTGATGCTTTGCTTACAATCGCACACAACCACAGACACACACTAATCACTTAAACATCCACACCTGTAATTAGCCATTCTGGCATCGGTGGTTGACTGCCAAGAAATGTGTTTGTGTGTGTGTGTGTGTGTGTGTTCTAATTTGCCCATTTTAGTTAGATAATGAACATGCTAAATTTTGATAGACTTAAATGCATTAAACCGAGATACAGGTTCTCTGTATTCAGAAATATGATGACTAGCAGCAATATTAAAATGAAAAATCTGAAGGGTCGCCTGGGTAGCTCACCTGGTGGAGTGTGCGCCCCAAGTACAGAGGGTTGGAAATAATCTTTAAAAAAAGAAACAACTCTGAAATAGCATTGACAGCATTGTGGGACACTCAAAATCAAATTAAAACCAAAACCAAGTAAAATATTTCGGTTGGTCAGCCCTTAAAAGAAAAAGGCAAACAGCTAAGGAAACCTTTACCAGGAATACGGCTTCAGTAACCAGATTAGCACATTAGCTTTAGCACAAACACTAGACGCATAGGGAAAACGTTTAGCCTAGCTTAATCAAGTTATGGGGACACTACCGACAAAAGCATTTTTATTTTTATTTTGAGGTTTGGGGCTATTTTGCCTCCAAAATAGCTAGTCTTCTTTCAGACTAGTGGGGAAGAAAAGCATCCAAAAGAAGTATTTAGGTGTTTATTTTACTACACTTTGTCTACTTGTGTCTGTAATTTTTCCTAAATAAACCATAAGTTAGCAATAAATAATGCCTCATTTCATTTGCATACTTTTTCTAGTTTAGAAAACTTGTAATGTAAAAATAATTGTCTTAATGTAAAGAATGAGCAGGAGGAGTTTCATGGGGATATCTGTTAAAATAGTTTCCTTATTCACCTGTAGCGTCTCCCCTTGCATGCTTAAAGTGGGCTGTGATAAATTAGCTTGTGTATAACGTGTTGAAATACTGTGGTGGTTTAACAATGGGTTAGCATTTGCATTAGCAGCTATTTACTGACCACAAACAGATAAATGTAGCATCTTAAAATTCCTTTACTGTCCTGATATACAATACTAGCCAACACAATTAGCATCGTAGCTAGGAAAGGACGACGTGTTAGAATAAGACAATATTCCGCAGTACTATACAAGTCCGCCGCACTCGAGAGGTGCACACACAGAACGCAAAAATTGGGCAGTGTGCTATAATTAGAACATTTGTGGCTGAGCCACGCAACATCCTGCTAACTTCCTTCACTGAGGAATGGCCCCCGCAAACAAATAATGTGACAGCTTCGGTCAGAGAGGAAACTCAGTCATATCTAGGCTCGGGTACCAAAACCCGGTGCTAATACGCCAGCAGTGCCTAAACGACTTGCATATAACGGACCACATAGCAACGCAGATTACGGTGCCACTGAAATCCCCGTGCTGTTCTCTGATGCTTTGAAACGGACATTATGGGCAACAGGTGACGCTAGTTACACTTGCCAGCGGGCAATGTTAGCATGCCGCTACCTAGTAGCTAGCTTAAACACAGTTAAACTGTTGACAGCTAACGCTAAACGTGTAAAGTGTGACTGTACTTCACTGTGGAGGATTCCAACACCTGGGCATGCAGCTGCAAAAAAACAACACAACACTTAAAACTGGGAAGTCTTGTGGTGCATTCAAAATTATTGGAAAATACTCCAAATACTATTTTTTAAAGTTCCAGTTCAGGTACTGTTTAGGCACCAGCACCGTTTTAAAAGTAACGCTGGAGCACCGGTATTGGAAGAAAAAAACAAAACTTAGTCCTATCAGGAGTTGGAGATGAATAATATAAAACTTTATTATTTGTCACATACAATCCATTACAATGTAGTGAATTAAGTATTAAGAGGCCAGTATGAGCAGATTGACATGTCAGGGTAATCATCAAAAGAAGCCAACAGCATGAATAAAGTGGGCGAGCTCCCCAGACACAATATCATTTACACAATGCAACACATAACAACCTAAGCTAAGGACTACACAACAACCATTTCCAATGTGATTCAACATCACCCTCCACCTCTCCCACACAAGAGGGTTTTGTTCCCAGCGCAGGCTCATCTAGAACCCATACTATGAAGAGAGAAGAGGGGCAGAAAGAAGAAGAGAGAAAAATGAGACATAAGAAGAGACTGCCAAGCTCCTCGCACCTCCTCATTGCCCCCAAGCATGGATTTAGTTGTCTGTTATTGAGCAAGCGTTTCACATGTTTACTGTCCCGCACAGAAACCATTCACTCTCTTCGAAGACATTACTTAACAGATTTCTTCATCACCTCTACAGTTTAACACCAACGATGCAAAGGGAAGGATAAAGACAAGAAAAGGATCACCTTATTTATTATTTATGATACATGCACAGGGCAATACAGCTAAATCTACTGTTGTCAGCTGTTGCAATATTATCCTTACACCAACACAAGCTCCAACTATAGGCCTGTAACTCCCCGAGCCTTAAAGACGTGTTCAGACTGTTTGCTCCTAATGCCAATAAAGTCAGGGCACTCCCCATACCTCGCGGTGGTTATGTTCCTAAAAGCTTAATGGTATTAACATAAGCCATTTGTAATCAAATATAATCTATGGGATTTGATCCTTATTCTTTATCTAACTTTTTACACACACTGTGAGAGCAAAGTGAGGGAAGTCCAACTGAAAAGAGAAGTGTCGACTCAGTCACAAAGTCTTGAGATTACATGAGTCCTGTCTTACTTTAATTGTGATTCTGATCACGTTATGATGGCAGCTTTTAGGTAAACAAACACCTATAGATAGATAGATAGATAGATAGATAGATAGATATGTATTGATCCCAAAAAAGGGGAAATTATAGTGTTACAGCAGCAAACATACACAGCCAGAATATAATATATAAATAAATAACTAGGATACAATGTACAGTACATACATACATACAATATACATCAAATAATAATAATAATAGGAATAAAACTATAAGAACTAATATTTGAATATGTACAGGATGGGAAAACAAAATGTGCAACTGCTTCAATAGTATTCCTGCCTCATACCTGCCCCAACTTGGTTAAAATGATGCACAGGGTACTTTTTCTAGTTTTACTTGGTACAGTTTGTGCAGAAGAACAGTTTGGTGATGATAATGCCATTATCATGAGACAATAATCTTAAAGCAGAAATGACAGGCACATCAAAGTCGTTTGGTTAAAAAACAAAAAAAAAGTAGTAGAAAATGAGGGGAGACAGACAGATTGCTGCCTGTAATTCAAGAATGATTTGTCAGAGGAAGTGATTCCCCCTGGAGCGTTGCCAAGTCTGGGTATTTTACAATCACTGGAGAACTATCATTACGTCTTTATTAATTCAAATAAAACCTGGCAACGGTTGTTGCATGAGTCAGACCTCCCACACACAAACAGACACATAGGCTGTCATTTTTCTTAAGTAAAAGTCGATCAAAACAAAAACAGCACATCTTCTGTGCGTCAAAGTGGGAGCGTGTATCTGTGTACTCATTTTTGTACAGGATAAGTAGTGTCTTTTGACAAATCGTTCTGTAGTTGACTTTGTGTGTCTATTTCTAGTGTCTATATTTACAATACTGATGTACGTGTCTATGTTCACTTTCTTCGTCTTAGCGTTGGCAGTCTTTATCATGTGAAATAACCTTTATTTCATTATTGAGTCTATTACCCTGTTGCAATCTATAAAATACCAAAACAAGTTCCAAATCCAACCTATGCTGTTCCTTTCAGTCAATATAACAAATTATATCATTTGTCTTGTTAAATTTGTACCACTTTCTCATAATCCCTTGAGTCTGATTTTATACATGTTCATTCAGTCATTCATAAAGGATTATAGGTGTCTTACATTTCATCAAAACGTTGGTAAATCATATGCAACTATATAATGCTATGCTATATACTATATAGTGAAAGTCATTAGCTACCCTAACCTAATAGTTTATTTACATTAAGGGTGCTTTGCTAGAACTCTAATGTTTTATTAAGTATTTGCTGAATTTACACATACTCATACATACATACATTACACAATCTTCATACATACATTTGGTTCAATAAACATACTGAATATTGAACCAAATGTTAATTTTCAGACCATTACAACCCATTTACTCTTGACTTATGCAACAGATATGGAGACAAACAAATGATTAGATCTGTTTATTTGATATATCAATCATAAAACCCGAGTTGCTGTTCTGCAGCTTCCTTTAGCTGCCCCCCCCCCCCCCCCCCCCCCCCCCCCCCCCCCCCCCCCCCCCCCGCCCCCCGGGACTCTGCCACCTCTCTTTACAAGTCTCTGTCGGTGTGAACAATACGCTCAACAAAATGAAAGGTGGAGTTTAAAAACCTGCATTTGCTAACCACAATCTAATATTAGCTTTCAGCAGCTCTGAGTTCCAAGGTATTTTTAGCAGCGTGATTAAAATCAGCAACATTTTCCGCAGTATGAACAAGACTGGTTGCCGTTAGAACGAACAAAAACGGCCTCTGTCCATGATCGATTAACAAACGTTTCAAATACGCACACCCCCCAATCATTGCTGAGAAAATCTAATGATAAAAAGTAACTGATCTTATGTTTATATTGTGTTAATGTACGCTCAAATGAAGAAAGTTTAAATGAAAAAGTAAACCCTGTTAACTGTTAACATTTGATCTTACTGTTTTGCATATGCATCCCATACTCTGTTCTGTATTTTGAATATCTGCGGTTTTGTGTGCATATTGATATATGTTCATTGAGAGAATAAAATGTTTCCAAAGCCAACCAAGTTAGTCGCATTCTCCAAAAGACTGCCACGTTGTTGCTTGTTGAAAGGGGTCTTGACGTGACTGGGAGCTTTATCACACTAATAATTGTAAGAATAACAACATTACCCATGGCAACAACACCAATAGAACTTCAGCCTATAATGACAGAGGGGCATTAGCTTGGATTTGACATCTGTTTGTATGAATGCACTTTGTTTGTGGAAACTTTATTTATTTTTACGTACTGTATGTCTCCATCCACGTCTGTGTAAATGGCTGCTTACAGTTACTTCTGCAACTCAATTCTACTTTGTGTGTGTGTGTGAGTGTCTGTGTGTGTCTTTGCATGCCTGTATAACAGAGCCTTGGTTGGGCCTGAGTGGTTCTGATCCATCCATGGCTGACATTCGCATCCAGGGCTTCTCGATTCCTTTTGTGTGTGTGTGTGAGTGATTGTGTGTGATTGTGTGTGTGTCCTGGCGGGAGGCAGCCGGTGTAGCTATGGCTGGCACTGGGCCACCACCACCACCCTCCCTCCCTCCATACTCTGTCTGAGAGCACAATGGGCGATCCGGTAAAACAATACAGGCCGAGGAACAAGGCCCTCTATAGAGCGAGCGACACACTATCCCTGAAAGAGAAACACTCCAAAACGCAGGGCGGCTGAAACAGAAATAGAAAGCTAATTTCTAGCCCTCCACCACTTTACTCTCTACCTGTTACTCATTTCAATGCCAACAGTATTATTTTACCACGGAGAGAAATTCTGCTCCTCTTGTTCTTTTTATGAAATCAGGGTGAGTCGGTTCCCTCTCGCTGTGGGCAGTCAGGACACCAATCAACTTGATAATAGCCGTTGCCTTTACTCTGAGGTAGAAAAGGGATTTCTTCACCCTGATACACTTAAATCCTGAACAATGACTCACAGGATAATGAGTACATTTGGGAATTCTGTAGTATTTCACTTTGAGTCTGATTTCAGAGTTTAATCAAACTGCTATTTTGTTTCTGCTCTATTATTCACTCTGGCATTGTTTTTGTGGTAGGCATTTGATTTTGGAGGTTATTTTTTGCTTGCTTTGGTACTCAAGCAGTGTCACTAGCCGGTGTGAGTGGATATGCACATGCGTCACTTTGCGACAATGACGCGACGACATCTACATGCTTTAAACTTAAACTTTAAATGAGGTTCAGTATGTTTTCCTGCAGTTTTTTGGCATCTTGTGGAGTCAACATGCATAAGGTCATGGGAGTCCATGACCGGTTGTTTTCTCTATAACATATTGTACCTGCTGGCTCCTAATTTGTCTGAAATCTTTCTTTCTCTGCTTTATGTAGACAACACATACAAGATTAATTTATTGATTTAATAATTTGTTTCTTTATTTTCAATAGAGCTTTGAGCTACTGAGCGTCATTGAGGAGGCAACTGGCATTGGGGCAAAAATCAAGAGGGCGAGAAAAGTTTCTTATTTCATGGATTTCCCAAATTTCATTATGACAAAGACGTGCCCACTTTGCTTTCAGCCGAGTGCGGATGCCTTGGCGACATTATGCCATAAACTGGACTCACATTGGGTAGCTAGTAAACTTTTTAAATCTGAGCATGCGTAACTCACATGACGCTCTCACATCTGGTAGTGTCAGCCGCTCTGATGATGTTTTCAGTCAACAACGAGATGGCATTACTGTTTGCATGTTTACAGGGATCTCTATTATTGTTTATATGAAAACAGTTTGCTTATTAAATGAGCTATAGAGCACATAAAGATTCCTTGTTTATTGTTGACATAAAAATTATATAGCTTGTGTTTTAGGCCAGAGACAATTGTATATTTACACAAAATACTGTGTCTGCTCAACCTAGCTAGTGTAACAGGCCTGCTGGTTAACGTTTACCATCTAACTGTTATACCATTTCTCCACGAACATTAGCATGAATATGCTGGTATATTAAACAGGGGAATACCTGCTATACACAGGTGAAAGACTCCTTTCCCATTGCCCGTAGATTACTTTTTGTGTGTTTCCTGGTGTGTCACGTCCAACCTAAAAAATGTGCAGGAAAACAGGGTTAGTGGACAGGAAGTAGAATGTTGCCAATGTTACTGTGATTACTTCTCTTTTATATCTTATAGTCAGTCTCTCTTTCAAACTCGGTGCCGACTAATTTGAACCAATGTCCGAGCGCTGCTTGCACGGAGCAAAGGGAATTTGTGACTTAGCGAAAACTAATCGCAGAAGTTACAGATGGAGGCAACGCGTGTCATAGCATTGCAACGGAAAAGGGGCCAAACGTTAAGAATAATCTGCCCAGTTGTGATGTCACCATCGCTGCCGATTGGAGCTGGAACAGATGTTAGCTGTTTTTTATACAGTAAGAAAGGGTTTTAGCTGACTTAATGTATCTAATGCATTAAATATCTTAGCTATTCCTGCTTCTGACCCATAACGTTCTCACAAGGTTTAGACACAAAACATTTGTGTTCAGACATGAACAGGACAAGAACAGTAGCTTCTATTTAAGTTCTTGATTGTAGCTTGCAAGCTTGCAAATGTTAGAAGGTAAGCATAAACAGGTTGTCAATGTATGCTAATATTGCTTTTTTTTGGTAAACAATGACATCATGAACATGTTTAATTCACATATATTTAATGGTTTCTAAATTGCTGATAATATCAGACATGTGGGCTAAGTTCAGAGGAGCGCTTGTGTTTGTAGCTAATGCAACATACTTAGGAGTAAAAGTGATCAGGGGCATGTGTTGCTCAATAACAGCTTTGAGCAACTGAAGAAAAGTGGTTAACACGCAGTAGGCAACGAACACAAACACATTCCCACGGTAACAAGGATGAGTTTGAGCCCTATATATACAGTAAACATGAAGACCCCCGACACACACCCGCCCATCCACACACACACACACAGCCTCATGTAGTCACATAAACTGAGCTCTGACCTGGCCCTGCGGGTCTAACAGGAAGAAAAGAAGAGAGGAAGAGCTGAGCAACCTGTTGTAGCAGGTAGAGAAACATTCCACATGGCCACACACACACACACACACACACACACACACAGAAAACAGGGCGTGTGAGGAAGACAGCACTGCTTACATAAAGTCAGCATTTGTGAATCCGAGTGTAGTTATCGAGTGCATCAGATCTTCCTCTTAGTGCACACTTGCTAACACCGGTTAACCCACCAAACCAACAACCAGTTCTCATCGCTATCTCTGCTACTCTACAGAGCTGTCACTGAGCAGAAATCATGAATCTCAGTCCTCCAAAGCAAGATCAGCCTACGGACATGTAGGCCTAATCAGAAATCTAATGTTTTCACTTTTTTGTAGATGGAATCTCTATCATATTTATCACCCCCCCCCCCACCACCACCACCACCACCACCACCCCAGGCTATCAGGCATATCAGAAATGACTGACACATCAGCACATTTATAACACCTATCACCCATCACCATCACTCTGCCACACATCTAACTAACCCAACACACACAGACACACACCTCAGTTACATTTCCACTTATGACACATTACACAGCTGATAAGATCCCTCGCGCTGATAGCGTCACCTTGCCCCAGAAAAGGTCGATGGCAAAAAACTATCAAAGCACACGCTGGGAGTTTTTAAAACATGTCAACATGTCACACTAGGCTGTTGGATGGAAGATGCCTTATGGTCTTTCTATAGCTGTGCAAAAGGCTATTCTAACTGAGCATTTACACTAAGGGCAAGGCTTTCTTTTTAATGAAGCGGATTAGCTGGTTACACGTAACTTAACCAGGTTCATTCCAAAAAAAACTTTTCTAAGCTTAGTGTCATCAAACATAGAAGTTTATTCCGTGACACTAATGACACATTTGTTTTCTATTGTTTAACACAAAACTTGTTTTTGCATATTTTCATTATTATGTAATACTACTTAATTCATCGTCTGTATCTTGTACCACATTTGTTCATATTCAACTATTTTGTGTGTTCTAATACCTCACAACCGTCACAATACGTCACAACCAAACGTTTGCGTTTGGTTATGGCAGATCCAGAGTGGCTCTGGGCAGATCCAATAGTTTTAAACTTCTACAGAGTCTCCGCCTTCAAGGAAGTTAACACTTGTCAATGGAGAATGACCAGACTCTCTGTACAAATGAAATGTACCAGAGTAGGACCAGGCTACTTTTAAGGCACCTATTTAAAAAAAAAAAAAAAGAAAAAAAAAAAAAGTGGATTTTAAGGCACACTGTGATTGTCCCAGACTTTATAACGTGGCTCTGCCCCTGAATCCCAGATAGATGTGTACAGAGAAACCAAAACCAACATTTACTTCTGTCATTTTCACATGTCAAATTTTACCTAGTACATCACATCAAGCTTTTGTGCGCTATGTCTTTAGATAATGAGATGTAAAGACGTCAGTCAAAGTAAAAAGTGAAACAGGACTGAGGCTGAATGGTTTCCCTAAAAAGACTCCGGCTTCACTGCAGGCTGCACTGCGCTGCTTTCCATCATCTTAGCCGAGACCCCATTAAATAACGTAGTAGTCTTCCATCCAGCTGCCATCCTGTCAGGGTGACTCAACAGCAGCGCACTGTAATGCAGCAGTTCTGGCTAATTGGAATATCTCTATCTCACTTCTCTAAATCTCACCTGACATGTTCCCCGTGAGGGGAAATTGGGTGAGGTGATGAAATGAAAAGGTCCCTGGGTGGATAGACTCTTTAGCCTCCCCCTCCTTTTCCCCAGTGGTGAGGGAACAGATTGGAAGGCAGGAAAAACTCTAAAAATCTTAAAGAAGTTAGCAGTTTCTGTATCTTGAGGCGCCAACCGAGACAAAAGTTCAACCGTTCCAAGGCGAGCCTGAGTCTCGGCATCACTGATTTTCATGTCAAATCTTGCCTCATCTGTTTCACCACTTGAGGAATGTGAGGAGGTTGAGAGTGTCCGATTATGAAAGTAAAACTCATTGTTTCATGACTCAGAGTTGATTTAGTTTAGTTCAAATCCAGATTATGTCACAATTGCATCAGAAATCTAAAGGTGTATAAAGAAATATCGGATTTCTTTGCCCCATTGTAATGTACTTGTAATGTACTTTACATTACAATCTGAGGGCCTCTGCCATGTTGGGCACCTGGGAAGCTCACCTGGTAGAGCATGCGCCCATATCCATAGGCTCAGTCCTTGACGCAGCAGCTGCGGGTTAGGTTCCAACCTGCGGCCCTTTACTGCATTTCATTCCCCCTCTCTCTCCCCTCTTTCATGTCTAAAGCTGTCCTATTGAATAAACAAACAATTCTTTAAAAAAAAGATGTCATGTTGCTCAGGTTTTGAAATGGACCAGCTCTCTAGCATGGTCAACCTGAATCACACTCACACACCTGCAACAGGAAACCCCTCCCCTTTACACCTGTCTACCCAGTGGCAGAAGGCAGGTAATGGTATGGTAGGTTCTAACTACCGACTGGTGGTCAGGGCTGTGTGAACCTTGGCGTGACCCCCAGCGACCCCTCCAATGCAGTTCACAGCTCCTTGGAGCTGGCTCCAGCCTTCCTGTGAATGGAGCTTTAAATGAAGCCCATTATCCAGTTGCACAACCTCCCAAACTGAAGTCCCACTGGGGCTCCCCTTAGGGGCTGGTGAGGGCGTCCGTTAAGGCTCTTCAGCCAGGAGTTAGAGGAGGAGTGGGGGCATCTATTACGGCTCTGGGGGATGTAATGTCCAGATGGCCAGGTGCTACGGAGGGACCTGTCCCACCCGGCAACAATCCCAGCTTTCATCCCCGCCAAACTTTAGCCCTCCACCGGTCCAGACCTGGTGGTCACGCAGGGCTGGTCAAGCGGAAAGAAGAGGAGTAAGAGGAGTGGGGGACCTGGAGATGTTGCAGTGGAAATATTTAACCCTCCCTCTTATGCTAAGTCATCTGTTCAAGATAGGCCTGAACAGGCCCCTGAAAAGTAATGGCCTCACACCAAGTTCATCTGAAATTCAAAGTAATGCGTCAGGAATCTACGACAATGTCAACAACACGTACATAGATGTTTCTGAATCTTCCATCTGCCAACACGTCAATATGAGGCAAGACAGTTACTACTAGAGTTAAACTAGAGGACTTGCTACATCATCGCAAACAGTCACGTTGCTTCTCTTTGAGATTGGAATTACCCAAAGCAGAGGTAGAGAAAAACAAAAATCTATTTCCAATTCCCTGTTGCTTAAGAGCTTGGCAAGTATGAAGCTTCGCTCTTCCAACCCTTCGCCACTCAACCAAACACATACATACAGTCAGAGACGTACACACTTCCTACCCACATGCATAAAACCTACCCAATACACACAGGCCCATTGTGAAGCCACAAAACAGAAACAACTAGCCGCTCAAAAAGCACCCAGGGGACTCGCCATTCACCGCTCAATCAATCTAACTGCTTTGCGAGCGGACGCGCACGCTCACTCTCACGCGCACTTAAGACACATTTAAATGCAACAAATATGTTTTATGACAAGTGAATGAAAAACATGCGAGCACAGAGAGCACTACATTGCATCGCCCTCGAGGGACAGGCCAGCAAGTGCACATATAGGATTACTAGAATTGACGCTTCAGTCTTTCCATTGTGAACAGGAAAATCCAATGAGGGGCCTCTAAGTGGATGCACTCACACAGAGAACCTGTTCAGAGGCTGCTAATTAAATCTAAACCGGCACTGACATTGATTTGAGAGGTCATTATCATCTCCTTATGGTTTTAGAAACCTCATGTTTTACAAGTGGTGTTTGCGAGGGAAGCCAAAGCACGACAGGGTCAACAGCTGGAAACTGGCAACAGCAACAACCAAAGGAGGAAATATGTAGAAATCAAGGTGCAAAATGATAAGAAAAAGGTGAATGTTCATCAATGCATTCTGATTCAAAGTAAGCAAGCAA
This sequence comes from Etheostoma cragini, assembly GCF_013103735.1. NCBI lineage: Eukaryota > Metazoa > Chordata > Actinopteri > Perciformes > Percidae > Etheostoma > Etheostoma cragini. The sequence continues at coordinate 2,706,357 of NC_048429.1, forward strand.
AAATGAACTTTGGAGAAACCTAAAAATGGTTTGACCACTAACTAAAGGAAGAATCTTAGAGCAGTCTCGTCCATCTGTTAGTGTGTCAGCAATCCATCATGTTCTGCCTTCAACTGTACTTTTAGAGTTAGTCAGTAAACACTGCTCCTTAGGCCACTATTGATTAATGCTTTCACAGAAAGGCATACTTTAGCAACTGTCATTCACCTGAGGGTGGAGCAGGCGGCATGAAGGTGAACCTGCCCCTTTTAGTTTTGTATTAGAGGAGCCATATCATGCTCATTTTCAGGTTCATACTTGTATTTTGGGTTTCTACAAGAAGATGTTAGCAAGCTTTAATGTTGATAAAACACTTCATTTTTCTTATACTGTCTGTCTGAATGAACCTGTATTCGCCCTCTGTCTAAAACCCTGTTTTAGCACCTGTCTGTTTAAGCCCCTCCCCCTACTCAAAAATTCCAGTCTGCTGTGATTGGCTTGCGAGAAAAATATGGAGCACTTTTGTAAAGGTAGTTTTCAAGCCGGGGATGGAGAAATTCTAATATATACTAACAAGCCTGCATGTGACAGAGGAGAGCAGAAGAGAGACTCAAACCTGTGTGAACACGAGACTGGGCACTATCAGAGCTGCTGATTTATTGTGGATGAATCACACACAAATTAGGAATATTGTGGCATTTATCGGACAGAGTGAATAGGAACATTCTCTATGCCAAGAATCACTTGCCATTTTGGGGAATTCCAGTCTTTGACAAACACAATCTGACAGAGGTTGAGTAACCTGGTCACAGTTAAACTCAATTTTAGTTTTGTCTTTAGTGAATCAGGGAGGAAGGGATGGAGAGGGATATCCTCAGAAACTACTGGAAATGTAGAGGTGTCTTCCAGAGTTTCAGTTGCCACTGTTATTACCATAACCTCTGAGAGCATTCAGTTAAACTGTGACTGAGCCACGCACGGTGGGTGTCTCAACCTGCTTTACAGGTACAAACCAGAGAGCAGGAACAATGAAAAGAGGGGTTTTGAAAGGGGTATATGGGCTTCTGGGGAAAACTCCTGGTAGAGTATCGGTTTGACATGTGTTAATAACTCATAAATATTGTCTTGTTCTCACCCTTCACCGGGGGTATTTGCTGCGAGGCATCGACATCAGGGTGAAGTAAAGTTCAGACTATTAACATGCAAAGAACACACACGTGGGACAGAAAATACAGGCCGCATCCATACATTCAAAGCAAAGTATACGCAAGAAGACATTCAGTCCATGTAGAGCATAAAACTGGTGATACGTTTTTAAAATTGCTGTAGGCTACTGTATGTATGGAGTATGCTATGTGAGTCACTAAGAAAACTCTTTAGCAGACTTAAACTGCTTTGTTTGAATAGTTGAGCAGGTCTTCAAGTATGCAGTTGTGGAGAATCAAATGCTTTATCATACCATAAATATACCACCGGGGTGAAAAATGTTATCGTATGTAAGTGCAATTACCAAACTTTGGCTTGCTCTCGAGCATGTTAGCGAAAAGTTTAAAGGCACATTTTCCTGTATTGGGTAATTAGTACAATTTCCAACATACAGTACGTCAAAGCTTTTTCTCTGCAATTTGTATTATAATTATTATTATTATTTTTATTATTATAGGACAAGATAATAGTTTTCAACATTTTGGACTACTTTGTGATCAGCTGCTTGCTGTTGGTCTAATACTACGTTCAGATTTCTGGGATCGTTCAGGTGCCGTCCCTCACCTTGTGCTTTTTTTGTGTTGGCATTCTCATCTGCGATAGATTTCTGAGGACTATGGTTAACGGCTCCGCAGGTCTCTACAGGGTGAATCCAGACAGCTAGCTAGACTATCTGTCCAATCTGTCCAAGTTTTCTGTTGCACGACTAAACTTTTGAAGATACACATGCGCCACCAATACAAGTTCCTCACCGGGGCTATTTTGCTGAGGCACCGTCATTGTGTCCGACGCTTAGCATCTCCCAAGACAATTGTGATTGGTTTAAAGAAATGCCAATAAATCAGAGCTTGTTTTTTCTGTCCATCCTGGATTGCTGTGTGGACTAGCCAGACCCTCCTCCACAGCGTTGTGAAGGAAGGTCTGGCAAAGCAAGACTAAGTCATGTTTATCAGAATTACTGTCCATTAGTTAATTTTGTCACACTGCTCAACTGTCACACCTGATTAATTGCTAAGTGTGTAAAATACAACAATAACAAACAACCTGCCATCATGGCCAGATGGAGCGAAGAAAAGGCTTTTAAAAACCTCTCGCTTGTCCAAACTCTATTTATCCTACTTCTTTTGGCCATCAATTACAGGAACATTTTCATCTCTCTGGAATTTAACAAAAAATACCTCAGGAGCGCGTAATGGAGAAACATGTTGCGAGGGAAAAGCCCTAGTTTTAGGAGGAGGAGAAAGCTGAAGCAGGGATGGAGATGATTACGATAAAGGAAAGCAAGGGAGGGAAAAAGTAGGTTGAGGCCAAAACGAAACAAGATTTATAAAAAGTGATGAGAGGTGTTTTCCTATTCTGAGCACTCGCTTTCTGTCTTTCTCTTCCCTGTCTTTCTCTTTCTTCCCCTCGGGCTGATCTCTTTCTTGCATGTCTGGACGGGCTCGAGTCAGTCCCAGGTAAAACTGGTCACCCGAGTCCTCACCTTCATCTTACCCCACCTCCATCTCCCCTTTTGCTCACCTGCCCCGAGGCAAGCCTCCCCCTCCATCTGGCACTGTGAGGATAACAGGAGAAACCGCTGAGATGTTCCACAGCATTCTGCACTGCTGAAACATTACATGAAACAACACCCCCACTGTGGAGCCAAAGTTTGTGTGAAACAACTTTCTTTTTTCCCGATGATTTACAGCAACATTGTTCCAAAATGAACCCATGTATGCATTTGACAATCCAAACTTTTGTTTGTCCCGCTGCTCTCAGCGCTTGGCGACAATAAGGCCAGCACTCAAGGTTAAGCTGCAGATGTGTTAATGTGCTAAGACCGTGTGATCGGGCTTTTCAAGACATTGGAAGAAACATCCGAGTGAATAGCAAGAGAAGGAAAAGAAAAGGGAAGGGATGAAAGAGGAGGAAAAAGCTCATTTCTGCTGACATGGACGGGCTGCTTAAAGGGGACAGCGAGCCAGGGCAGCAGAGAGTGACAGCGCTACAATAGAAACACAATGGAAACGCTCCTTCCCCCAACGCCAGCCATCTCCCCTCACTGGGTTTTTTATCCCACTGTCGCCCTTGCCAGGCGACAACGCGGGCCAGGCTTGTTCAGCAGAGCCGCAATAAGACAACACTAATAAACGCCATCTGGGGGGAAAAACAACAAACAGCTTACACTTTCAAATTTTACACTGAACTAGTCAGGGCTAATTCCTCTCCAATGTTTAGGGGAAAACACCAGCCCTCACTAACCCCTTCTTTTTTCTCTCAGACTACCCCATCCCAACCCCAACCTGTTTATCCACTGTCAACAGTACAGGGCCTGCCGTTGGAGCGAGGCACCTGCTGCTTCCTGGTTCACGGCTGGTGATCGGTTCAGATAAACAAATTTGTCTCGTTTTGGTTCAGGTGTTGACAGCGACACATTCCCGCTTTTCATCCGCTCTTCTCTTACGCAACCCCACACTGCGCTGGCGCTCTGCAATGCATATATATATACACTCACCGGCCACTTTATTAGGTACCCCATGCTAGTAACGGGTTGGACCCCCTTTTGCCTTCA